>NW_010514189.1:0-43225 GCF_000687285.1 Phaethon lepturus
CAGCCAGCTGTCAACCAGCATCCCCAGGTCTCACCCCCAGACAGCTCTCCAGCCACTCCTTCCCAAGCCTGTAGCATTGCATGGGGTTGTTGTGACCCAAGTGCAGGACCCAGCACTTGGCCTTATTAAACCTCATACAGTTGATCTCAGTCCATCAATCCAGCTTGCCCAGTTCCCTCTGCAGAGTCCTCCTACCCTCCAGCAGATCAACACTCCCACCCAAGAATATAAACTTCTTGAGCACAACCACTTATTTTTGTATATGAGCATATTGTGACACTAATTTCTGTTTCCAACCAGCATCTGCTACTGTCTCAGCATGTGAAAGGATAAGAAAATGGCTGGCGGCTTCATCTGCAGACTTGGTTATATTATCAGAGAGTAATGCAACTGTTTCTCTGGGTCTCAGGTTCTGCTTCCTTGATGAGTGCCACGGTCTCTCTGTGCAGAGCAATACGACAGCATGCGTGAAAACAAAGGACACCAGAGCCGAGTTATTCAGACAGAAATAATGGCCACAATTAAGAAAGGAAAAATTAGGTTCTGGGAGACACTCCTATTTGTACCCCATCATTACTGAGTGAGTGGGGTAGTGATGGCAAAATGTTGGAGCTTTTGACTTCTCTGCCTACAAAAACTGCAGTACTGTAGGTGTCCAAAGATGATCTACACACAGACTGTGTAATTTGGTGAATACTGTGCATTGGGAAACATTACACTGCATCATCATCATCATCATTTCTTCTTCTGCAAAAGGAAGTTTTCTGACAAAACCTGCAAACTCTTTCCAGTCATTCCCCGAGAATTAGAGGGTATGACACTGGTACAGAGTGATCACAAAGCTCAAATTAATTTCAGGTATACTAATCCTACCTAATAGGCCACATTCCCATCATATCCCCAGGTCCCTCACAATCTTCAGCATACTGATCATGACAGTGTCTATGGGAAAAGGGGAAGGATGAGTAACCTTTGTGTAAACACATGCAACATCAACCCAACAAGGCAAGGTCACACTTTTCTTAAACTGATTATCAGTTTTTAATTCCTTGACTTTTTTGTTTACCCACTTGAGAGATCCAAAATGTTCCAGTTTTGAAAGAGTGGTAAGCACCATCCCCTTGAAAGCTGGTATAGCCCAAATCAGCTCACGACTTCAGAAAAAATCTGGTATAAGTGAAATTGTCCAAAACAACACAAGTCTGTGGAAGAGCAAGTCTATAGCTCAGGCAAGACATCTACCTACCAGATTCTCATTGCCCTCCACCTTGCTCTATGGTTTCCCTGGAGTGGTTATGCTGCCTGGAACTGAACAATACACCTCAAAATATAGGTAAGTGAAAGCATGGATTCTGGAGATGTCTACACTGTATGTAGCAGTAAATCATATTTGGACATAGTTTCCATAGTCCTTCTTCTCTCTCTTTCTTTCAGTCATTTTTACTACCATTTTACTAGCATAAGTCAAGTTAAGGTCACACTGAAACTACAGCTGGTTGCCTAACATTTTCTCTGTGTATAATCCTTATAAATTCCAAATACGCCAACACATAACAGTGTGACAGGAATTCATTAATAAATAAAATTAGTCAGAGAAAGGACATCACCTGTTTTAGTTATTATAAAATGCCATCAGCTGTATATGCTAAGCCCCCTGTATAAGAGAATTTCTTCAGACACTTAAAGACCATGTGTTACTTTACACGGTTACTACACTGCCCTCACACATTTGGATTTTTTTTCAGTAAGAAGTTAAGGAAAGAAACAATCTTTCTTCAGTCAGCATGATTCTTTTTTTTAAGGTGCTGAAGTTAGCTATGTTTTTTGGCTCTTCCTATCAAATGAATAGTTATGAGCTACACAGGAGGTGACAAAAGCCAGGTGGCTTATCTAAAGTGCAGCTCTCTGGAGGTGAACTGTCACCTAGACTGTGGCTCAAGGAACTTGAAACTTCTAGAAGATATTTAGAAAAAGTTCCATATTCCCTCCTGATCCCTGTGTCTTCGTGAAATCACTTGAATGTAATCTCCAGAGACTAACGATGTTAAACATCATTCTGAGCTAAAATCCGTACTGCATAACTACAGGGAAATGTGGATTTTGTCATAATTTGAGTTAAAGAGGGAAAAAATGACAAATATAATTTGCCTGACTTGTCATACCACTGATGAATGCTGATGCTTTAAATTAAGTCAATCATTTCCTTCATGTTTTTCAGGGTCGTCTTTTGAGTGAAAAATCACAAAGACAGTACTCTGTGAAGGTCCAGCCATTGCCATCTAAACTCTGCTTGCATGGCTCAAAGTATGTTTTGAAAGGGTTTGGATAAAAACTAAAGGTATTTTATAAATAAAGATATTTTGCTTTTGTTTAGCTAACAATACCTTCACTCCATATTTCCTACTACAGGTGTTAACGATTTCCACTCTCTGGAACCGACTTCAGATAGATTTCTCAAAGGTCACATATTACTTGTGTGAAATTCTTTATCTGCCTTCTATCTGGCTGCCACAAACAGCTGTGCCGTATAATCTTAGCTGTAAATTAATCAAGTTCCATCTTAAGACAAGGCAAGTCACTGCTACCCTTAGCATAAGTGGCACCTGTTCCTGCACTATTTAAAAGGAGTTTTCAAAGCACAGAAAGATTCATAAGTGTACAGCTGTATAGTCCACTACACTGGACTAAGATACCTGTTGCATTACTTGGAGAGATGGCATGTAGATTGTGAAGGAAAGGGATGAAAACATGTACGGCTGGTGTGGGAGACAATGTTAAAAAATATCTGGTTTCCTGTTGAGGTTTTTCTCCTTTTTTTAGTGCCATAAGTGCCATAGTTTCTACTAGTTGCTACTAAATTTCTACTAGATTCCTTCTGGAATCTACCTCAATCTCCACATTGTGCACCACCCTGCACATTAGGTCTTATCCAAATTTAGTAGGAGAGCTCCAAGGAAAGGGACTATTTGCAGCAGCCCTGCTTCTCAAAGAAAGCATCTTCAAAGAAAAATTATTGAACAGGTGTTTGATGTATCAGCTACCAGAGGTAGGGACTTAAACCTGGAGAGAAAGCACAACATTCTCCCTTCTTCCTCTGCAATTTTCCACATCTCCAGCTCAACAACTACACTCCCATTACTAATTTAATTGAATCAATGTGGTTCACCATCTGTGAGTAGCTTTCCCAGGAGATCAATCTGTTAATGAAAAAAAAAATTAAGGGATTTGAAGAGGTATCATGCTTTTCGAGAAGAATGGGACTGCTTTCTAAGACACAGTAGGAGGTTTCTGAAAAACAGGTTATAAGAGAAATGCTTGTGTTTGTCTATAAAACGCATGTTTGCAACTCATAGACAAAGCCAGCAATTTTGCAAGTGGATTGTGGTGGTTGATGTCCATTAGCAAAAATATTTCTTTTTAACACAAATTTTGTTATCATATAGAACACAGACAAAATGAACATTTAAAAATAGGATAAAGCATACTGTTTTCAACAATGTCAAAGCATGGAGCACATAGCACCCATGATTCTTCTTCTTACTTAAAAATCTGGGACTATGTAACGTTTATTCAAGTCTTCTGAAAAAAGGCTGTGACCTGCTTAGATAAAAAGTCTTCTTTGTAAAGCTACAAGACATTTGAAAGACAGTCCTCTCATTTTTGCAACACGAATAACCTCACTCACTTCCCTATCCAGTATTGTTAAAATGAAAAATGCACTTGACTAAATCACTTAAGATGTTGTAAGAAGGTGAAACTGACTATGTCAAAGTGCTTCTATAAAAGTCAGACCATTTTTATGTAAATATATCTCCACTTATATTAAGAATAAAACTGTGCTTCTCTAAATCATGACATTTAAACTCTGACACTGAAAACTAATTGGAGAAAACATTTGCTTTTCAAAGATGGATTTTTGAAGCTGAAAATACTCATCAAATGTAAATGTAAAACAATGGTAAACATCACTTATCATAGATTCTTAACATTTTAATCTGACAATACACAGAGTTACATCATTTATGTATATTTTGGTACCATTTGACAAGTATAAAGCTAAAAGTTAATACTGGAATTAAGTTAAATACAGTTATGTTTGAAAAGGAGCATCAAATTAATACACTTGATCACAGTTTTAGTCAGTAACATGGAGAAGACAACTGATTCAGCACTAATAAATATATAAAGTTGGAACAATATTAACTCTTGCCAGTAGACTCCACCACTTCACTTATCCCACTGGAAGACCACTGCCATCATTCCATCTAACACAACACCTCCTGGGTTTCATAGTCCAGAAAAGAAAAGCAATTTCAGCTACAATTTTGAAACTTCTTTTTAAAAGACCATGGACTATGGGGACATTAGTGAAGGGCAGTTCAGAACTCAGAATATTAAACAAATTGTCATTACAGCAGAGGCATTTTATTTATAGAGATTTTTTTGCCATCGAGTCAGTCACTCTCCCTTCTCTCGCCTTCTACTGCATATTCAAGTGGGATTTTAGGACTTCAATTACCCTTAACCTTGCAGAATGTCCTCACAGAGAACAACCAGGTACTATGTGCAATCCACCCATCAGAGGTCACTACTTGTGAATTTCAGATAAGTCTTTAAATGGCATCTGGTGATAGACACCCTACACTTTCTGAAGAGCCTAAGAGAACTAAAGACTTAGCTCCCCTCAACTTTTAGTAGGATCTGTGCACATTCCACCAGTGCACACCACCTCTTTGTAGAACACCACTGCAGAAATTTCCTCGTTAATACAGGTGCAAAATAGTTTAAGTCCATTTCTGAACATGCTGGAAAAGGTCTTCAAACAGAAGTAAAGCTGTCAAAATTCACAGACACATGTCTGCAAGCAGCATTTAGCCTTCTGCATCTTCACCAAAGAGGTTATGGTATTCCTTCTCCAGCCTGACACCTAGAAAATTCCATGTTGCATGTAACACAGTTGTTAAGGCTAAATTTGAACTGGTTGCTTAGAAATTAAACCCTTTCTAGGCATCTTAAACATACTTGCCAGTGTCTACTATATAAATGAATGGAACAAAACCTATATAACCATCAGCATATTAGTGAATCCAAACCACCAGGAGAGTTGAGCAACTCTGCATAGTGACTGAGTTGGCTGTAGATAATAGAGAATTAGCCAAAAATGAACTCATATGACTAAGGTTTCTGAGTCAGGAACCAAGATACTTTCTCCTCCATCTTGCAATTTTATCAAGAACCATAAAGCATAATTTTAAATTGGGACTTCAGCACTCCAGATCTCAGCTGTAAATTCCTTTTAATTGTTTTGTTTCCAAACTTTAAAGCTTTTCCTTCCATAAACTGTTAGTGTCTGGCGCTATATAAATAAAAATATATTCTGAACAATGTCTTAAGAAATTGTTGATTCATCGCAAAAAAAAACATATTCCTCTTCAAGACACAACTTCCAATAAATTAAGACTTCTTTAAATTTTGCGCAACTGATTTTCAAAGACAGGGCAAAAACTGATGACGTATACTAATTTAGAGGAGCATATTAAATGTTTCCTTTTTAATATGAAGGGATTTGATCAGGCTCATAAATATACACCAATCTGTAGCAATGCTTACTGTAAGATGAGTAGATCAGAGCTATGCCTAAAGAAATATGCAAAAGAAGTTGGTATATTGCGTTAGCTGTAGTCTGTCATTTATTATTACACCCTTTTTAATTACTTCCTTATGAGGTATGAACTCTTTTCCATATCATTTGGCAATCTGGATGGGCAATAATATGTCTGACTAGTCTTGCTTTATATTTATCAGAGAAAATTCTAGCATCGAGAAAATTCTCAGTTTGAAGAGCTAATGTAGTTTTTAAAAATTTACGTACATTTAGTTTACATATGGACCATTCAAACCTTTATTTTAAAATGTACCTGAAGTAAGGTGTATGGATTTATGTAGGTGCAGGCTGCACATTATTAAGGAATAAGCAAGAAGACGATGAAATGGCTCAATAGGTTCTCTCCCAGTTGGAGACAGGAGAAACCCGAAAAATGTTTCTATCCCTTTCCTGCTGACTTCTTTAGTTTACTATTCAGATAGGATTAACTAATGCAGTAGTTTTTGTTTTAGTTATTGCACACAGAAAAGCTCTGATTTTATGTAAAATTAGCTTTCTTAGTAATAGAAAAATTAAGTTAAAAGCAGCCTATGTGTGAAGAATTATTGACAGCCACTATGCAGCCAGTAGAAACTACTTTGAAGCTCTCTGGTGGGAAATTCTCATAAATATGCCAGACTTTAAATAATTCTTTATCCATTCAAAGTCTCATTTTAAGTTTCATTCCTTATTAAAATCCAGATGGTGCACAACCTTAATGCAGGTATACAAATAGGAGCAAAAAGGTTGGTGCAAATCTGAGAAAAGAACCTGATACGTGACACATGAAGCAGTGGGAGAACTCAGCACTGGTTTGAATTGCTCTGATAACCCTCAAAGATTTTTGTACCTGCAACACCAAAACAAATACTTCAGCTCATACTTCTCCCAGTCTCTGTAAACTCATTCTCCTCCACCAACATCATTCTCAGATGGCATTAGAATAAAGACAGACAAGCAGAATTGCCAATCTACCATTGGAAGCTCCATGGCATCTCCTGCAACTTCGCCTCCTTTGAGGAACACCAAACAAGACAAAGGGACTCCCAAGAATGGGCCATGGCTTTGCTTGCCTATCCCTGCAGACAAAACCGTGTCTGTGCCCCTGGGGTCAAGAAGGAACAAGACTCCTGGAATTACCTGTTGATCCTTTCCATGCAAAGCAGTTCCTCACCTTTTCGTGCTCCTATCACACAATATAGCTCTGACCAGACAAAGGAAATTACCACTTTGGCACCTGCCCTCCAGATACTTTGACTTATTAGGCTATCGGCTGCTCCATCTTAACAGCATCTTTTCCCAATATAGAAAATTGTCTTTTGATCATTACCAAGGATGCCTGGCTATGAAGGTGCTGTTAGTGAATTCTTACTGAGCAGTGACATCTATTTATTATGAAAACTGATGTGGGCCATACAGCAGGAACTGACCTCAGCAGTCAGTTCATATTCATCTCTGATTCCTGGAAACGCAAAAGAAAATTCCTTTTGCTCTTCCTCTTACCTGTTGTTTTTTTGCAGTGGTTATTTTTTTTCTATTTGTTTTCTTGGGTTTTGGCTGGGTTTATTGTGTTGTTAATTAAAAACTGGTATTGGTTTCATTACAGCATGCATGCTAATAGATTTTTTTTTTGCAGTACACTACTTTTTGCACATAAACTAAGCACGGCAGTTGCATAATGGCATGTTGCACATACATGACAGTTAAAGTATGTTGCTTTTGTTATACCTTGCTATCTGGCAGAAATTCTTATAGGCATTTTCCTGTAGACTGTGGACAGTATCAATATGGATGGAGTAAGAGCAAAGGTACATTGGGTTTATGTGGCAAACTTTTGGTAGTGGGGGGCTGAAGGGGAGGCTTCTGTGAGAAGAAACCAGAAGCTGCCCCCCATGTCAAACAGAGCCAGTTCCAGCTCAAAGACAGACCCGCTGCTGGCCAAAGCTGAGACAACCAGCAATGTTTGTAGTGCCTCTATGATAACATATTTAAGAAAGGGTAAAAAAGCTGTGCAACAGCAGCTGGGAGACAGAAGTGAGAATATGTGAGAGCAACAACTCTGCAGACACCAAGGTCAGTGAAGGAGGGCCAGGAGGTGCTCCAGGTGCCAGAGCAGAGATTCCCCTGCACCCCTTGGAGAAAACTATGGTGAAGCACGTTGTCCCTCTGTAGCCCGTGGAGAACCATGGTGGAGCAGATATCCACCTGCAGCCCATGGAGGACCCCAGGCCAAAGCAGGTGGATGCGCCTGAAGGAGGCTGTGACCCCGTGGGAAGCCTGCACTGGAGCAGGTTCCTGGCAGGACCTGTGGACCCATGGAGAGAGCAGCACACACTGGAGCAGGTTTGCTGGCAGAATCTGTGACCCTGCAGGTGACCCACACTGGAGCAGTCTGTTCTTGGAGGAAAGGATCCACGTCGGAGGAGTTCATAAAGGATGGTATCCCATGTATAGGACCCCACGCTGCAGCAGGGGAAGTGCATAAGAAGGAAGGAGCCACAGAGACAAAGTGTTATGAACTGACCGCAACCCATTTCCCATGCCCCTGAGCTGCTCAGGGGGGAGGAAGTAGAGAAGTCAGAAGTAAAGTTGAGCCTGGGAAGAAGGGAGAGCAAGGGGAAAAGTGTTTTTAGATTTGTTTTTCTTTCTCATTATCCTAGTCTGTTATTAATTGGCAATAAATTAAGTTAATTTCCCCAAGTCAAGTCTGGTTTGCCCATGATGGTAATTGTTCCGTGATCTCCCTGTCCTTATCTTGACCCATGAGCTTTTCGTATTTTCTCCCACTGTCCTGTTAAGGAGGGGGAGTGATAGAGTGGCTTGGTGGGCACCTGGCAGCCAGTCAAGGTCAACTCACCACATAACGTTAACCACAAGAATAAAAAATGTCATTTTCTAGAGTGTTCTTATGTCCTGGGTTGTTCAGGTAAATGCCTGTCGCAGACATATGATTGAATGCCAGATATCAGTGGCTCTTTGAAGGTGAACTTCTCCTCAACCAGTTGCTCTGTTCTTCAGGTCAGATGAAGCGAACCGTAAGTATGATATGTGTATCCTATTTCTTGTTAAGTAAAATAAAGAAAAAGGATATCTTTATGTTCAGCTCTACCTGGAGCAGTTCAAGAAAAAAATAAAGAAAATGCATCACGAAGTTTTTCATTATCCAAAACCAAATATACTAGGCACAAAATCCCCAGTAATCTCCCATCCCCATTCACATGCACTCCAAGTTAAGGGTATTTTTTTTTTCTTTGGATGACATTTTAAGGACAGGCTGCCAAGCCCATCTGTCCCCTCATTTGCAGTTAATTCTTGTTTGCATGAGCTTTCCACATGCTGTTCAATTTTCTGGTAGAGAACAGTTCGTTTTCTTTCTGCAATGGGCTTCCTTTCTGAGAATATGCTGCCCTCCCACCACCTGGGGAGCTGCAACCTTCACAGAACATTATGGGTGATCGGTACTTCTGGAAAATAACTGAAATGAATACTCAATAGACTCAAACACTCAACAACTCAAAAGGTCATGTCTAGCATAATTCAAGTGGGCATCTTAAAATAGAAGCACCCAAAGTCAGAGGGCAATTCTGGCCTATGATCTTCTATGACATTATTAACGGAGTTTTGTCAACTGCCTAATGAATTCCACCACCAAATTTGCAAACAACATCTCCACTACATGTGATCTGAAAACAGTAAAAACAGTGCCTCAGTCCCTAAATAGCTATGTAACAGATACGGCCACTCAAATAGTTCTGATGACACTGCCAACCACAAGAGGTGGAGACCTCAGCCTTCCAAATACTGTCTTGAGTCATGTTGCTGCATAACTGCAGCTTTAATAACTTTGCTTTTAAAATCTTCTACTACAACAAAATTAAGATTTTTTTAACTGCACAAAAATATAAAATATGCAGACTAATTTTGCCTTTCCTCTATCAGAGGAGCTGAGCCATAGCTTTTTAAGGAAATCACAGGAGCAAAAAATCAGACATTACCATGTTAGAAAACTGCTCTAACACCCATAGAGGAAAATTAATCATTTTATCTTAGAAATAGAAGCAGCTGAAAAAAGTCCTTTAGAACAACAACTAAAATTAATCTTTGTCATTAGATTTTGTAATATCTCCTCATTGTCTTCAGTGCACTAGAATATGCTGCTGTCTTCATAGTACATGAAATATCATCTAATAATTACAGATTACTAGATTCTTACAATGCATTTCCTTTGATCAGATTTATTAATAATCTACACTGCACATAGGACAACGAACTGACAGAATATCAGGAAATAATTCAGATTTATTATTTTCTGTCTGCCTCCTTTTCTTCTTTTATGATTTTCTTTTCATTCTTTTTTTTTCAATTTATCAATTGGTATTATACAATAAAAAATTAAGTAGAGTTTTATAATATGAAGATTGTGTATGTCAAGTTTCAACCCAGAAGGAATTCCTATAAGCAAACTATCTGCATATTCAAGCTTTTAATTTCCAGCATCCTTACAGTAGGGTTTTTGGAGGGAAAGAAGGGTGTCTGAATAACAAGAATATTTATTGAAATAAAAGGGAATTCATTTTGGAAAGTAATAAATTGTACTACATAGATCTCACCATAGTCGAATCTGCAGATACTTCATGTTCATGAACTAACATTGACTAATGCACTTGTGGATTAGAGTGTAATTTTCTACATTATCAGATACATTTCTGCTTTACTAATTACTAAAGAACGCAGAGTTCTCTACCCACCTAATGGCATTCTTTGTATAGCACACTAGAGAAATGTCTTTATAACCTATGTATTTGTGTCTGTTTTATAGAGTACCCAATGCACTTTGTCCATCTCCAACTTGATAGTTTCTTGGCAGAACCTTTCACATCTCTCTTCCTCTGTCTCCCTCTCATCCAGCATTTCACAGTTAATGATGCTGTTTCCTTGTTGGTATACACAAAAAGACAAATTGCATTGACTGTTGCTTAAGGTTTGCTTGATACTCTGAAAGTTAGGTTATTATCTGTCAAACCAAGCTGAGACATTTGCCTTTTTGGGAAGCATTTACTTTCAAATTTGCAGCCTTCAATCTTTTACACTAAGCACCATAAAACCTGAACTAAATTTCATTTTCTTAACTAGAAACTATTTTCCTTTGTCTTCTTAAAAGATGCAATTGACAGCTTTTCCATATCCGAACCGCTAAACACATGGAGAGGAGTAAGAGGCTTAAATTACATCAAACAAGATTTAGGTTAGACCTCTAGAAGAAAGCTTTTCTGATTCTATGAATAGTAAAACACTGGAAGACACCACTGAGAGAAAATGAAATTGTTACCATTAGGTGGTAACAAGCACCTTTAATGGAAGATTTTTGGGGAGAGGTTGTATTTCTTTATTAGACTAAATGATATAATTGCAAAAAAATTTACATCTCTTGGGGCACATTAGCCCTTCTTTAGATACGATAAGAGCACAACATCAAACTG
The DNA here is from genome assembly GCF_000687285.1 of Phaethon lepturus. Classification (NCBI taxonomy): domain Eukaryota; kingdom Metazoa; phylum Chordata; class Aves; order Phaethontiformes; family Phaethontidae; genus Phaethon; species Phaethon lepturus. The sequence continues at coordinate 11,125 of NW_010514189.1, forward strand.
AGTGCAGGCTGAGACTAAACTAATTGACTAAATAAACTGAGGGAGTAGGTTGCATCAACAAAAGAGGGAAGCTCTAGCAAAGATAACATACGAGGAAAATTATACACGATCATGAAAACGATATCTTGATTGAGCTTTCAATTTTATTAATCTATATTAAAAATGTTAGTCTTCATTTTTCAAGGTTATTTCCTGTAAATCTTCATCAAGGATCAGGACAGAGCAGTCAGAGATGGAGAGGCTGTTTGTTGAAAAAATATTCATGCTTATAGCTACTCATTTCTGTTCTTTATCAACTGCCCATGTGAATGTGTTCTGCTGCAGAGAGGTTGTTCATTTTCACTCACACATTCCAAGAATGCAGTGAGGGAAACAGAGCACAAAAACACTCTTGTGCATGACTTGTGCAAGTACCCTTACAGTAGAAATTTCACTGCAATGGAAATGTGTTTGTCACTCTTACAAGATCTGGTTTCATTTAGTGTTTGTTGGTCTACAGGAAGTTCACTTCTGGTGATGTGTTTGGCCAGGTGGGGAGACTGGAAGGTGGGAGACGGAATCCAGGAAAATTGGCATTTTTTTCTAGAAGAGATTTCAGCATCAGACAGTGTGCAACCCTTACTCATATGTTTTGGGAGACTTTTCTCCTTGCACCCTAGTGACAGGAAGTTGGCTTATTCAAAAATATGATGTATTTGCCTAGAGGAATGGCTTTGATGTAAGCCCTCTTCGAGTTTCTGAGGCAGGTGATAGGACCATTTTTTTCATGGGCAGGTGTGATAAACATCCAGACTGACAGATAGAATCAGGGTCTTTGGGGTGTTTTAGAGGGTTTCTGATTTTGTGGAGAAAGGTGTTTGGGTCAAGAGGTTTTCTGCATATAGGAGATTCTAAGTTGCAATTTTTATAATGCTCATGTAACTGAAAACGTTGATGTTGTGGACTTGTACTCCCGAGACAGTTTCATATCAGTTGTTGTTAATGATACTATGAAAACAATGAACGTTCCCTATCCAGGTAAGCAAGGTGGTGGAGGTGATCTGTGTTAGGTACAGTAGTGGTTTAGTGATTCAAGTATCTAGAAAATCTTCCCAGCATTATTCCCAAAAGATGTCAATTAGTTCAAGAACTATCTTGATGTCCCTAACTATGCCTAGAACCTAAAGAAAGTGGTGGCTCTTTAAACTGGACTTAACAGACAAGAGCCTGGACCAGACAATCTGTTAAGGCCCCCTCCCTGAATCATGCTTCATAGTTCAGTGCTTCATACACAGAGTAAGAATGTAAAAGGAATAACTTTGGATTCACAAGGGGGCTAGATAATCTAGCAATTCATGTGGTAGGCATACATGACTTGTGCAAGTACCCTTACAGTAGAAATTTCACTGCAATGGAAATGTGTTTGTCACTCTTACAAGATCTGGTTTCATTTAGTGTTTGTTGGTCTACAGGAAGTTCACTTCTGGTGATGTGTTTGGCATGTGGTAGGCATACAAAAAGAGAGATGGTACTCCACTGAGGGGAGTACAGGATGGCTTCTTTCTGTAAGTGGGAAAGTGTTTAACCAAATACATCTTTCAAAGTGCAATAAGAAGACCAGTAAAATGAGGATACAGTGATAGATAAGATGGTCAAAACCAGAACTTGTTTGCATTGCCATTTACATTTTGTTTTGGAAGAGGTATGAATTAAGAAGCATTAATTAAGGACAATTAATAAATTCACCTTGATATTCTTTCTAAATAAAAAGAGGGTTATTTATATTTTACCTAATTAGAAGAGGAGCTGAGTATCTTCAGGTGCTTCAGACTTAAAGTAAAGATGAATATATTTACTATTGTCTATATCCCTACACAGCAGCTGCACCAATGTTCTAGCAAATTTTCTGAAAATCTGAAAATCACAGACCTTGAGGAACAAGTAACCTAAAGCTTATATGATTAGAACTTTTAACAAGATTTTAAAATACTAAATATCATTAATTATGTTTTCCAAACCAACAAAGCTAACACGGAAAAAGAAGTGTTAACATTGCACAGTATTTCACCTTAGACTCCAGGTAACAATGAAGTTTGTCTATCTCTAAAATAGTTTTACTTAGCCATCTTTCCCCCTTGAATTTCTGGAGTTTAAATTTACAGATTACACTTACTATCTCCAAATGAAAACTATACATCCTTCACTGCACAAAAGGTGACACTTTGTGCTGGTAAGGATCAGTGCTTCCTTAACAGATTCTTTTTAGAAATCAATACTTTTTTTTTTTAAAAGAGATCATTGAATTTGATCACTATTTAATGATAAAGATGCACATTAAGGATCTTTTCTAGTTTTAGGATAAAAGCTCTCTGTTCATACTACAAGGTCTGCTTGGAAGGAAGGAGCACGGCAACTCTCACCAACAAAACGAACAGTGCTATTCCATACAGAGCAATCAAGCAGCATGGAGGAGGAGCAATACACTGTACAGCAGTGTGATGGGAAATTAATCAGGCTTTAGCTATGAAGCTTACAGCTGTTGTCATATGGTTTATCTATGTGCTGTAAGTACATTGTGCAGCATAAGATTCAGGGTACATACATCCCCTTTCAAGGGCACAAATGGCATCCATGGAAATATCTCCTCATTTTGAAAGCACATAATCTTCAGCTAAATAAACATTAAAAACCTCAAGTGCATTTCAGTCTTACTGTGTGAGGTGCACTGATATCTTATGCAGTGTAGCTGGGCCACACCTGTTTACAAGTTAGCCAAATATATCTTCAACCCATAACATGGGCATAAATCCCGTACCAGACACAAAACTAGCTATTGGCAACCTAGTAGACATTTACAGGAAAGGTGTAGGTCCGCAGATGATGTCACCAGGATTAGATGTCTGTATCTGAAGGGGTAGCCTAATCTCCTTTGGTCCTGTGAAGAGAGGAGTTTCTGGAACACAGTTCACTTCAACCCAAGATGGATATCTAATATACATCAACATGAACCCTGCTTTCAAGCTACCTGTTCATTTGCACTGACTACAAAGAGAGCTCAGAGTGATCTAGCATGGAGCAAAGTTTAATGTTACAGATGAAGGTTAGGTAAAATGAATCGCACACCACATGACTTCTGGAAGATGATCTGAAACATGAGCTTGTCTTTGTTTATTTATAAAGATACAAAGTCAAAAAAGAAATTCAAGCACAAAACTCACGCTCAGGCGAATTTTTTCCACCTTAATGAACTCAGATTACATTCCATTTATGGTAGTACTTAGGATACTAAAAATCATAACTTAGCAGAAAACGTGTGCATGGGTCACACTGGCACTTTCTGTGGTAATGTGATATAACTATAATTGCATACAAGGCTGATGTCAGTAGAGAAAAGCTGTTCAACATTATTTGAAAAGATGCCATTCAATAAATTTTTAAAGGCTTTGAATGGAACTTTCTGACACACCTCTTAGGCTAAACATGAGGACCTGCAACCCAGAAGTTCCTATTCTCAAAAAAGTTGCACACTATTGTAGAGAGTATGAAAGTCTGCATCACCTTTGATCTCTGTGAGTGCCTGCGATATCAACAGACACTTCCATCCAGATTAAGGGTAATACACATGGCTCTGGTGAATAGAGCTACCATTTCAACTTTACCTTTAGCAATACTACAATGCCATTTCTTTTTTTCTTCAGAGTAGGAAGCAAAGCAGAGAAAAGACTTCTAACGGGGGCCAGGGAACTTCAGCCAAGCTCTCTCATTAGCGTGAATTCTAATGCACGAGCCCTTCAGGGAGCAGCTAACTGATACCTGCTGATTCATTCCCAATGACCTCATCCCAGCATGTGCTGTAGAAAGTCAACCATGCCCTTTGATAATAGGTCAAGTATTAAGTAAACATAACAATGTCACTTCTGTCTAAAGGCTGCAGCACAGGGAATGTCTCTCCAGAGACAGAAAAGACTCTAAGGAAAGCCATGGGGAACTTGAAGCTTTAAGAACAAAACTGGATTTTTGATTTTTGAAGAAAGCTGTTGCTTTCTTGAATATTTAGAATAGAAAGACTTTCTCTTAAGACCAGTACAGAAAAAGAATGAAATGCAATTCCTCTGTCAATGACTGTGGAATAATAGAGGTAGGAATAATTCAACTGCTGCATTCCATACCTTCTGGATTAAGCATATAAAAATAAGCATAAATATATAGCTCTGGTTAGTGGTGTGTAATGAGTTTTAGCCACCACATCTCATTTCCTTCTCATTTCCTCATGGCACTCATATTTCCTCCTTCTCTTTCTTTGACTGTGGAAAAGAAATGTCTGTACCTATAGTCAGGACTGATTCAGAGGTCCTGCTCGATCACCTGCTTCACAGACAATAATATTGCAAAAAAACCTCACCACAGTTTCTCACGTGCCTGCAAAATACACTGAATTCCCAGGAGCTGGGCACGGTGTGGATAAAACTGGTGTGCTCAAAGGATTACACCATATGAAGGATGGAAAACCTAAATGATTCAGGCTAGTTTAGTCAAAACTTAGTCCAAAACATCATTTCAAAAATCATAGAAATAGACTGTAGCTTCTGCTGTGACAGCCAAGAAATGCAGACAGGCCAGGCAGCTACCTCTTGCACTCAGCTCTACAATAGCTCTTCAGCAGATTCCAGCTGTGGCAACACAAGGCACAACTGGCTGACCTAGCAGCTACCTGGCACGTAGCCTGTCCCAAGCCATAGTTAGACAGCTACCAGTGCCCGAGCCACTGTGTTCAAAACTAGCACAAGTGTGTTTATATTCAATTTCCACTCACAGTCCTGCCTGTGGTACATCTGTAGGATTAAAGCTTTGTCACACCAAAGGAGTGGGGAAATCCTGTGACATTTAAACACTGAGCAAAAACCATGAAGAATATATACTAAGTAATAAACCTACACCAGCTGGGGAGATGTTCTGAGGTACGTATTACGATGTGACATCATTTTTTATGGTCCAACAATTTTTGTGCCTGATTCAACAAATAATAATTCTGTGATGCCCTTTCCCACAACTTAATTACCATTACGTGGGTATTCTGTGAAATATGGAAACATACTTTAAAGAAATTTTTTAATACTTATAAAAGTACTGAAATAGAGTAGTTTCCAGTCCAAATATATTACTCTGTAATTCAGCTCTGGACCTGCACAGCAGAACACTGAAGTATTTTCATTGCTAATCTGATAGGTAATACATTTTAACTAAATGATCTACCTATACATATTACAAATTATTAGTTGTCAATTAGATATACTGGTAATACAGATAATTATATGTTTCAAATAACAGACCTGTACTTTGACGTGCATTTACAGACTAATTAGCACTTCTGGCAAGCTTCTAGAAATAGAGCGTTCAAAGTAGCAGTAACAAAGTAGTTTTGATCCAGTTCTTTCTCTTACCCTTCTTTTACCCCATGACGTTTTTATTCTCCACACATTTATGTTTCACCTTAATGGGGAGTATTTAGCCTCTCAGAAATACATATATTGTTCCTTACAGAGATTTTTGCAAATAGTTTCTTTTGCATCTTAACAATAAAGTAAAACAATCCAAAATTTTCTCATCTCCATGAATTTCTTTTTTCAACATTCACATTTCTACTATGTAAGGGGGGGGGAATAATGGAATCATAGAATCTTCATGTTGGAAGGGACCTTTACAGGCCATCTATTCCAACCCCTCTGTCATGAGCAGGGACATCTCCAACTAGATCAGGTTGCTCAGAGCCCCATCCAACCTGACCATGAATGTTTCCAGGGATGGGGCATCTACCACATCCCGGGGCAACCTGTGCCAGGGTTTCACCACTCTCATTGTGAAAAATTTCTTCCTTATGATTGGAATTTTTAAAAATGAGAAAACCATTACTAAGAAAACACTTCTTCCCAGTTGAAGCCTTCATTCCAATAGCGCAGTCTTGACCAACAGCTTCTGGTTTTGAGGTTTATGAATGAAGTTATCTATATAAACCTGAATGTAATAATTTATGGTTTCCATATTTAATTTGACACAACATATCTATTTGATGGACTATTAAATTGGTGTTGGAATGAAACATAAACCTTTCCAAAACTACAAAGCTTACTAGCAGAGCTTCCTTCAACAATGAAATGCATTGTAACTGTTTAATATGCTATGCTCTTTATTAAGACCATACAGAGTTTTATAGTGAGATACAAGATGGATAAATACTCATAACATACACCCAAGTCGCTTAAGAGAGGGGCTTTTTACCTCAGAGGACTTTTCTAGCTGGGATGTATAGAACTTAAAGAAGGCTAGCTGTTTTGTGTTCCTTTCTACAATGGACAGTCATCTTCTGCACTAAAATGCCTTTCAGTAGGATAGTGCAAGCCAAACTGAATTATGCAATTTTAATTAAATAAGATGTTTGTCACAAAGGCATGCCTAGTGTACAGTAAAGGCACCCCCAGCATTGGTTAGCCCAGAGAAACAACCTGATTTCTTATTGTTCACCTTTATCTTACTGTGTCCTGAGTCAATATTCCATGAAGGCAAGCAAATAATTTTGCCAACCAGAAATTGCAAAGGAAATCATAGCCCTGTGCAAGTTAAGCTTTCTGTAAAAATATCAGTGTTAGCTAAGTGTTTGTGCAGCTTTTGCGATACCTTTCAGAGGGCTGGTGAGGGAGAAAACTGAGAAAAAAACGTTATGTTGGAATCCATTATGCTTCATATAAAACTCTCTTAGGAATTCAGCTGACTGTTCAAGAACACACTGTGACAGAAAGAGTGAGCAGAAATTCCAGCTTAAGTTCACTCTTGGGGTCCAGCTGTCATTATCAGCATCATCGCCGTTACTGCAATGGTGCCTATGATCAAGACATTTGCTGTGCTGTGCACCATCAATACAGGATAATAGAAAGAGCCCCACGAAGCTTCCAAATCTAACTTAAAAGTGTCTTTTTAATGTCAGTTCTCAGGAGACACTTCCTCTTCTGTTTTCAGAATGGGATTGTGGAACACTTCTCACTTACAGCATGCCCTGCATACTTCACATGAAGCTGCAGGTTCACAAGATTGCAGACAAACTATCCATCAGCCCTCAAAAACCAGGAGATGCCAGAGCACTCAGGTGAGTAACCTCTATCTTTTCCATCATCACTCACTGAGAGCCAGCACTCTGGATTGATGAGGAGGAAGAATTACATGTGTTCAGCCCAAATAAGAGCACACTTCATGTCTAAAAATACAGTCAACACAGCAACTTCTCTATGTCAAAAGCTAGTATGCATTTGACACCATGTTAGATTTCCTTACATGATATTAAATGGGGATTTTGTGATCCCTTATCTAATAAAAGGAAACTTCCATTTAAGACCATCCCAAAACAAACTATGACTTCCCATTATATTTATCACCCTTCCCAACACAATTCAGTTCTCAATTACTCTTCCTTTAGTCTCTAATCTCCTAATTAGAAAGTTCCCAGAAGGAAACCTGCACAATGGATAAGTGAATTTTACAAGATTATTCACTTTTCACATGCTTTAATTAACAAACTTGTTAGTCCAGCAAATAATCTGTTACTAATTAGCACAGAAGTGCCTACATCACTAACTAAAAACAGGAAAACTGCACTCCTTTGCAAGTTCATCACTTCATATTACTTTTGTAGCATAACATTATCTCCTGTATTTTAATTTGAGAATTCAAGTCTGCCCTTTGTGACCACAGCACATACAATGCAAGTCTTAACACTGTTTTTTTCTAAGGCACTGTAAATATATATGTTCCAGGAAGTTTAAAGTTGTTAAAACTGCAAAAAAATGTTATTTTATACAATTACATAATGCTGTCCCATGAGTCTACCCCTTCTCAGTGCACTGAAGGGTCATAAATACGGCATTTCCTAACTGCTGTAGTTCAGTTTGCAAGACTTTGCAAACTTGATATTCCTTTAGTGCTCTGTGTATTTGTTGGTTTATCATCTTCGTGGTGTTTGTAGTAAACCACTTATGCTGCAACATTCAATTATTTTCCCTAGCTACAAATCTTTTCTGAGACAAGCAAGAAACAATGAGTTGTAAAACAGAAAATCCCTCTGCTGATCATCACAGGTGAGCTATAAACAGACATCTTTGAGACTTCTCAAATAAAAGATTGCCTTTATAGTGGAAAGCATGAGCTGACCTAAATGTAAGGGAGACCATAAAATTTCCCTCTAATTCATATGGGTAAAACAGAAGCATTAACGCATGCTCATAAGTGAGTTCTGAAAATCTTGCATAAATGTTCCCCAGAATAGAAGTCCATATGTTTTCAGCCATAGTCCCTCTCTTTCACCCTCTTCTAGGATATGCAACCGTGCATGCTAGCTGAGAATGCTCGTCAGACTCTGGGCTACAAAAATTAAGAATCACTTAAATTGCTTAAAAAACAGTTACAGAATTGGTCATACGTCCATTCCAAGTCTTGGTCTGCTCCTAATAGCAGGCTGTACCTTAAAGACGTAGCCAAACACCAAGACATTCATTTGAACATATATTACAAATTTAATGGTTAGGAAAATAGAGGTATGGTAATACTACACTTAAGGTTTCTCCAACCAACAGCACAGGCGAAGTCTTCTAATCCAATCCTGTTGATTTCAGGAAAGATTCAGTCAAGCCACAAAAAAGCAAAACTTTAGCAAAATCATGTTTTGTAATTTTGAATGGAATCATGACATTGCGTAAATTTGTGTTTGCTGAGAGGTGCTGGCAGCAGGACTTATTGGGAAATGGGAAAGCTAGGACCCACTGCCTGAGGGGAAAAAAAGGTTTATTACCTATGGAAAGGACAAGTTGAGGATACATAGAACAAGAATTGACAGGCATAACCTTAACTTTAGTAAAGGGTCTTGACTAACTCTACCTCACTACTTCCATCCATTCACTTAAAACTTCCCCTGGCACCTGTCCCAGTCTCTAACCATCTCATGTCATTAAATTCACATTTAAAATCTTTAATTTTAAATTGTCAGCTGTTCAATTAGTCAGACAATCAATTATTCAGCTATTGATCTGCCCCACAAGGAAAATAAAATTTTAATGGATGGACAGTTTACCTTTCATAAACAGAAGAACCTCAGCTGCTGATTACAGCTTAGATTTGGTCTCTGCCCAGGCACAATTCTCTGGGAAAAAGAATTGTCTAATTTTTTTTCCCTTTGCAGTTTTCAGATTAGCTCTGTTATAGTTCCAGAAAATGAGAAACATCTGAAAATTTCTGACTCTGCCACCACAAGTAACATTACAGGTGATGTTTATCTACCCCATTTGCTTCTTGCTTAGGAAATGATTAGGATTGAAATGCTGCTTTGTGCTGGAGATAATTAAACACTCTCCTCTAAAAGCTATAATGGAATTTTTAAAGCTCAGTTGCATTATTTTGGTCTTGCTTTTCCTCTGCTAGATGTAATTTCTTCATAAGGGAAACTTCCAAAAGGCTTTTCTTTCCTCTTATGAGCCCCTTACTTCTGATCTACATCTTTCTTTTTAAACCGGCTATCCACCAGTTCCTCCTCCTGTCTTTCTCAGTGACTATTAGGCTGAAAGACCATCTCTTTCAATCTCCTCTCACAAGACCAATACTGAGCCCTGTAGATTTCTACAAGGACTGTGCTTGCTTTGGAACAGCTCCTACACAGTTAGATACTGGTGTCCCAAAGCACTGAGACCCCGTTAAACAACTTGGCCAACCAAGTTCATCCCAGGGCACAGAACTTAATTCCTGCAAATACTCCAACTTCTGTGCTGCTTAAACGCTGCCACCACCAGTTTCATATCCTCCTATCAGCACAAAAAGGGAAAGCACAGCCAGCCGGTTACTGACATAGACTTACATGGTATTTTTTAAATCAAACCTGTTTTCTACTGTCACAGTCTCTAGCTTTTTATTCTATTCCATTTCAGGAAGGAAGGAAGGAAAGGAAGGAAAGGAAGGAAAGGGAGGGAAACCAGAAGTAAAAACAAAGCAGAATACCTTACACACATTCCAGAAATAAAGACAGCTATTTTAAAAACATTTTCTGATGAACCACAGGTATCACAGGGTTGCTATTTTTCTGAGAGTAAGACTAGTGAAGAAAAGTGAGAGGAAAGTGGGTCACAGATCAGCCTCAACCAGCTGTCCCCCTGCACAGGGATGGTCACCCCAGTACAGGTGCTGTACTAACCCAAAAAGGGCAAGGTTCCTCAACCTGCTCCTAGAGCTCTCAGCTTATGTGGTTCTCAGGGTTACATGGCTCTTACCATACTTACCAATGCCCATCAGTTGAGCTCACACAGCTTTGACCATTTCTAGTTTTGTTGTAGGCTGATGAAAGGTCTGAGAAACGCATACTTTAGGGAAGGGGAGGAGGGAAGAGCTCATGCAACACGTGATGTGTAGTACACAAACACATACACCTGTAAGGGATTTTAGTTTCATCATAAGGTATTTTTCCCAATTGCAGTTATAGGAAACATAGCAGCTATTGCTTTGCATGACGGTAGCAAAGTACTACTTACTCCACAATACAGACAAGCTATTAAATGTGTCCATCTTGAAAATGAGCTTTCAATCCAGTGAAACATTTCTAATCAAGAATTTGTAGCTAGTGATCATTTTAAATTGCAACAGTGCCTAGCTCTACCACAAGAATCCAAACAATGGCACTTAAAAGAAAAAAGCACACCTTGTCTAATTTTTGGTTTAACATGTACCAAGTTTACGTAAGCTTGTGCAGATAAATATAGTTTTTTTAGTCAAGCACAAATATACAAATAATAAATCAACTTTGTAATGAAAAAAATGTATTTATTTCATCAAGTTATTGGGAAATATTCACTGAAGAGGAAAAAAAATCAGTAGTTTTACATTAATGCCGATACAACTTGAATCACAAAACTGTCAAAGACAGCTTATTAGTTACTTTAAATAGGCATTCAATAATTGAAGTACCTTGAGGAATAATTACAGGCTATATTGACATGACAGGAGTATAAATTTGTAAAGAGAAGAGTACAAGCCATGAAGTGCCAAAGACACATTAAATGAGTACCGATTTCCTTTGCATCTCTTCCTACCCCCACATTTCTCCTCTCTCTCATCTACGTACAAAGAACAATCAAGTACTTTAAATCTAAATCAATTTTTTTCAGATCTTTGAAAAAACGCAAATGCACACACATGACCTGAGAAAGAAGCATCAGTGAAACCTCCCTGAGAAACACACTACACTTTTGCCAACCACCAACTGGGAAGTGCCTTCACCAGAGTGAAACTGCCCAGAAATGCACCTGTGTAGCAAACAGAAAGCAGATGGATGGAAGAAGATTCTCCTTACACAGTTTCTCCCAACATATCAGTAATATAAGGCTATTCATGCTACATTTATGGAATGCTAGTGTTTCCCACAGCCCATAAAATTTTGAGCACCATCTCTGAAAAATATGTATCCTATCAGGAAACCATCTCACTTGAAGACAGGCAGTTATTCTCTCCTTCCTTTCCACTGGCTTAGACAAGGCAAAGGCATCAAGAGACATCAAAATCTCTGTAGAATAATGGAAAAGAACAAGACACAACACAAGATGCTTGGTCTGATTTTGAATGTCTCTCGCTAGTCTGAGGCTTCCTTCCCCTCAGATGTCTCTCTTTTTTCACAGATTGTAAAGTCACCAGTGCCACAACCTTTGTATTTCCCAAACCCTTCTCATCAATGAGACTGCTTACAGTATTGTCCAGGCAGAGTTTGCCTGGATGTTCCCATGCTTCTTTTCATCCATGTCTTTGCAGAGAAGTACAGGCCAACACTTCATCAACTGGAAACTGAAACCTCACATAAGATTTATTGCCGTGAAAAAAATATTTCTGAGGAATATATGAAAATCATAACCAGAAAAAGAAAATGCAATACATTACCACTGCTATTTAGTGGCAAACCACTAACTCCACAGTTCATTGCTGTGAGAGACCAAAAATCTTTTCTCCCTGCAGTGAAACAGCACAAATTTTACAGCGGTTACAACTGAAGTATATGATGGCAAACAGGAGAATATAATGGAAAAAAATATACAGGAAGATAGAAATTATTTTAATTCACATAAAAACTAGCTATCACTTTACATGGATAAACATTAGCACTAACATATACACAAATTAAATTATGTAAGCAGAGGCTACTATTCCTGTATTTAGTGTCCTAAACAAATAGCTTGAATTCCACAAGCACAGAGTGTCTTCAAGTCCACATAACCTTTACATCAACATCATATGACTCTGAAAATCAGATTACTTCTATTTAGGGTCTCACATGCATATTTTTAGGCAAAAATACAAGCCACCCAGACTGAATGTTTTGGCCTATGGATAAATTTGATAGTAAAATGCACCTACAAAGGATCCACAGGATAGGGCAATAGCAGTGTTTTCTGGATCAATGTGACTGTAGTTGCTTTGATTTATTTGGCTTGAAAGAAGGCTGTGCATCTTTTCAGAGTTATATATCTTTTTTTCTCTGGCATTCTTTATTTTATTCTCTCCAAAGATCCACATTCCAGCTTATACTGGAAGTTGTGTTCTCAGTCTAATAATCAGTTGTATTAATCTGTTGAACATCAGTTCCCGTTGAAGTTAAACTTCTTGTTTACATGCTGTTTTCCCTTTGAGATAGAAAAAAACAAAGCATGAATGCAAGACTATTTAAGTAACTACTAGAAAAATGTATTTTATCTGATGTGAAATTTGCTTCTTTTCTTAGCTCTTTGCTTTTCTTAGCTTTTTCTTCATTCTTTGTCCTTTTGAGGAAGACCAAGATTTGCATTTTTAAATGCAATTTTTAAATACTCCAAGCAAAATCATCATCAGTCCTAAGTACTGTAATACACTACTGTACTCAGAGTATAGTATATAGCTTAGTAACTACCTGAAATACTAGCCATTTTCATCTCTGTAATTTCCAAGAGGGGCTGACACATGCCTTTATTCAAACTTATACTTTAGAGACATACTTAGCCTTGAAATATATTGATCTGCAAATAAAGCAAGATTTTTTCCTCAGACATTGACTATATTGTGACCATATTGTGATTATAATGCTAATAATCATAATTTCTCATGCTATGAGAACTGTAGTTTGCAAACACTGGTATTCGTTCCAGGGTAGGAAATAATTCAGTTGAAAACCAGTATGATTGGATTATTTTTCCCAATGCTGAAAAAATAAAATCTTTGTATACAGATTTCTGTACACTGAGTTCTCTACAAACAATGATTTTTTTATTCTCCTATCACAGTTAAATAGGGGGATCCCTGAGCTACTTTGACTAGTATACATCAGAAACAGGCTGCATGGAGAATGTTTTGGGTCAGAAAAGCCCTCCTTAAGGTGTGCCTGCTTCTGAGAAGTTTAAAACAAGAAAGTTATTTCCTCAAGCCTCCAAGTGAACCAGGCATCAGAGAGAGTATACCCTCCTGCGAAGCTGCTACTGAACTCAGGCATTAGGAGTACATTAATAAGTACTGAATTCAAAAAGCAATGTTCTACATGTTATCTTTGAAGTTTATCTTAAGGCCCGATGGGTATAAACATAAGCAAGTCTTGTCACTTCTTCCCCCAAAACTCCACCATACCTACCCCAGGCAACGAACACTTGTGCACACAGGGACTCTCAAAATACCTTATACATGTCTAAGCATATATGCAAACTATAAGAAGTTTGCATGTATACTTAGACAAGTATACTGACAAGCAAAGAAACAGATTAACCCTGCAGACCTCGCGGGGAAAAAAAGGCTGTTTTCTTTGGTTGGAGACTTAAGTCACCACTTCCTCAGTGAGTTTAATATTTTCCTCCCACACTACATTTATTTTTTGTTATTTTAATTCTTTCCTGTGGCATAGTCTGAAGTGCCTTCTACTGTGTGCTTGGCAGCCACTCTTTCACTGTCCAGCTGCTTTCTCTTGCCATTGACACTGGGATGTCTTTTCCATCAATGGATAAAATTTACAAGCACATTACAAGTAAAATTACAGTCAGTCTTCCTGCTCAACAGGAACAGTATTGAATTATGATTTCCAGAGGAGTATATTCCACAAACAATGTATGCAGTTTCCCATTTCCTCTCGGCAAGAATGGTATATCCAATCTCTGGTAATTGCTTCCTGTAGACACACTTCTAAATAATAATTTGCACCCCCCAAAAAAATTAAGACACCAATTATTTTAGGCAAATCCCTCTTGGTTTAAACTATCCATGGGGAAATAACCTGAGACACAGCATAGCAGCAGAATTTTAAAGTTACCTCCTTCTGTTGAATGCAGCAGGATTTTGCAAATGGTTAATTCATCTCTTTATGATTCCGGGCATAGGTAAAAGTGCTCAGAACAATTTCCTGTTAGATCAATTTTGAAAATTACACCTAAGTTATCTTTAAAAAACAGTTAATTTCTTAACCTAGAAGTGAGTAAGTTAAATGTTCTGACCAGACCTAGAGCTGTCCAATGTCAGCAATACTAATACAAGAGACTTTTCTCAAGTACTTATTTCTGCAATATCCAACTTTGTCTGAAGCTGCAAAATTCAGACTCAGAGTAAACATGAGTGTGACAGACACTAAAGAACCACAGAAGCAGCTGATAAATCAGTTCACAACCATATTAAATATGTCAATATTACCTAAATAGGTAGCATCTCAGGGATTAGGCACCTGATAAAAGTCAGGACATTTAAGATTTATTACTGGCACTGGCTATAGCCTGTTAGATGATACCTGGAGAGTATAGTCTTCTCATGCTTCCTATCCCTCCATCTATATCCCCCAGACTTTCTAGAGTGCTTCCAGTGTGAGGTTCTGTGTAAAAATATCACATTTTCATATGCATATCCCACAAGCTACCTGTGAAAAACTAAAAATTTACCAGCACAGATTGTAAGTATGCATAATTGATGTAAAGGTTACCCAAGAGACCACCCCTCCTCCTATCTTCCCACTCCTCAGTCCCCACAAGCTGCCTTTCCTTCCCAATACACCCCTTTGTCTCTCATTATCCAAGGCAAGCATTTCCAAGAACTACTTCTTTATAAAGGTGCAAACTGAACACATGAATACCTCTGTGATGAACCAAACACCTGCCTTGTATTTCTGTTTTTCATGAAGGCATGAAGAATGACACATCACCCCCAACAGGGATCTATTCTGCTTTAAGTGCAGTAACATATGAAATATGGTCCAAGAGACTAATGCTCTCAACACAAGGTGAGACAAAGACGTTATCCCAATGGTGCATTCCTCCACAGAGACTGTACACCACAACGTGCCCTGCAGGGATGGCCAGCTTAAAATAATGGCCACACCACATTGCTCTTCAGCTGTTTTATACCCAGGATAGATATCCTTCCTACTTGCCACCCAATTCCCATAACACAAAGTAAAAAGGACTAAAATCAGTCCAGCCTCTTCTTTTTTAACAACTAATCTGAATACAAATGCCAAGAATTGGGTAACATGTGAGCTTGGGTAGTTCTGCCTTACACAGAATATTAGACCCAAGTTTAAATCTACAAAAAGATTATATTGGTTGGATAACTAGAAGCTGATGTCACAAGTCAGAAAAATTACTTTTCAGTTGGAAGGGTCCTCTTACAGAAAAGAACACTGCAGAAACCTATGTGGTGACAAGCAGCAGAGAACAAGATTAAACAATCAGAGAAAGTAAAGACAAAAAGAAAGGCCAGATACAAAAAGAGGGCTTTTTTTTACACCTGAAAGGCACTCAAACCAAAATATTGTCAATTTAGAGCATCCTCGGGAAGGTTAACTTCTTTAATTCAATTCTGCTTTAGGATGATGAGCCCCAGGTAAGTGCATGGCTGACTATATTGACTGCATAGTGAATTTCACCTCTTGCTTTCTGAGTGCCATTCAGTTAGCTCTGGTTTTGATTCCTTAGTTTGCTGCTTCTGTGGTGGCAGGAATTTTTTGGTTATTGTTTGTTTGCTTGAATTCATTATTCCTCTATCACTTGACAACAGCTATACATTCCATTTTTTTTCAGTGGGAAACACCAGAGAGGTTTAAGACCTCATTTTTGAAAGGCATCTTTTTGAAAACTACTATTAATGAGTGGATGGGCTGCTACACATCAATTTCTTACTTTAGGAAAATAAATAGCGCTTGGATTTTGTAAGAGGAAAAACATTCACAATCCATTTAATACTTGTAAATCCAATAAATCTGTTTATATTGATTAATTGGTAGACACAGTGTATTTTTATGACACTTGGACCTCCAAACTCTTGCAGATGTTTGCTGCATGATGAGATATGGGGCTTACCTAACAACATACATCAAGAGTTTAAAAAATACCATAAATAATAAAATCCCAAAATTTCACAGAATTAAAAATGTCAAAAGCCCAAATCTCCTAATTACTTAGTAATACCTTTCTATATTGCTTAATAATGACTGAGGACAGTAATGGTCTGTTCTTACTCCCATCAGACACTACAGAAACCATGGCACTTATTTTAGTGAAATTACAAGAAAGCTTTTAATTATTTCTATATTTAGATTCTTACGTTGCACGCCAGTGGATACAATGAAATGCCATATTCAGTGACTTCAGGCCCATCTGACATCCATACACTTGAAAACATCTGTATCTTTTTTTTCCTTTATGGCCTCATGCAAATGCAGCAATCGGTAAGTTTTTTTTCTCTCTGAAGAGACAGACCACACACTGCACATTAGCCAAGGTGCTGTAAACAGAAACAGCTCCCATTCTAAAAGATCTATGGTTAATACCATCTAACGCACTCCAAACACTCAGCTTTTATGAATTCATTTAATAGGAGTGTCACTGCAATACACAGAGTGGGCTACCTCTGATTCATTCTAATCATACAAAAGTCACGCACTTTGCTCTAGCATATGGTTAGCAGCCTACAGTAATTGTTACAACCCTCAGTGACGAGTTTATTTTGTACTTTATTTTGCATGAAAATGCATAAATCCATTAGACCAATTCCAGACCATCAAATTTTGGAATCTTATGAAACCACACAGCTGATGATCTGAGGCAGGATGTGATCAAGCCAACACAGGAAACATTCAAAAGCAGCTAATTAAGGAAACAGTCACCTGAAAGGGTAATAGCACTTTGTCCTGCCTTTTTCTGCTTTACATTCCCAATCTTCTTAGTGTCCAACTATCTTCAAACACCAACATAACAACATGAACTTCCATCCTGCACAACCTTTCAGAGCTGGTACGTACCAAAAAGTTTTGCAGATAGGGAAATATATTACAAAGGTTTGTATCTCCAGTTTTGGGAAAGGACAGACAATTAGCTGCATAAGCGTCTAGCTGACTGGCCTTTATAAAAAATCAGAATTATTTAATTCAAAAATAAATGTTTTCTTCTTGGGAAGAAGCAGGGTGGTGTTTTCTGGTTTTACATTGAGGCAAGCATCTCCTGACTATCCCAGATTACTCAAGTTATTAGACAGCAACTAAAATAATTAACATTTTTAAAGTCAGTGAGATTAGATTTAAAGTTAAAAATTTTGAGGAAAGGTGGCTGGGGCACTGTCTCGGAGAAGATTCTCAATAGCACAAGCCAGAAACTAAGAGGGAACCAGTACACATTACGTCTTTGGATTCCATAGCTCACAGAATCACAGACCATCTGAGGCTGGGGGGCACCTCTGGAGAGCATCTAGTCCAACACCCTGCTCAAAGCAGGGTCAGCTACAGTTCAGGGCCATGTCCAGTCAGGTTTTGAGTACCTTCAAGAATGGAGACTCTGCAACCTCTCTGGATAACCTGTGCCAGTGCTTGACCACCCTCACAGTAAAAAGATTTTTTTTTTTTTTTATGATTACATGCAATTCAATATATTTTAATTTCTGCCTATTGCCTCTCACCCTGCTACCAGGAAGAGTCTAGTTCCACCTTCTTTACTCACCCCCATCAGGTATTTAGACACACTGGTGACATTTGCCCTGAGCCTTTTCTTCACCAGGCTGAACAGTCCCAGCTCTCCCAGCCTCTCCTCTTATGCCAAATGCTCCAATCCCTTAATCATCTTTGTGGTCTTTTGCTGGACTTTCTCCAATAAGTGCATCCCTTTCTTGTACTGGGGAGCTAATACAGCCCAGGCCTAATACAGCCCTGTACCCCTACAGCCCAGGATGCTATTGCCAGCACACTGCTGTCTCATGTTCAACTTCTTGACTACCTGGACTATGAAACAGTTGTCCCCCGGCCTTTATTGTCATAGGGGTTTATTCCTTCATCTAGTCCAACACCCTGCTCAAAGCAGGGTCAGCTACAGTTCAGGGCCATGTCCAGTCAGGTTTTGAGTACCTTCAAGAATGGAGACTCTGCAACCTCTCTGGATAACCTGTGCCAGTGCTTGACCACCCTCACAGTAAAAAGATTTTTTTTTTTTTTTTATGATTACATGCAATTCAATATATTTTAATTTCTGCCTATTGCCTCTCACCCTGCTACCAGGAAGAGTCTAGTTCCACCTTCTTTACTCACCCCCATCAGGTATTTAGACACACTGGTGACATTTGCCCTGAGCCTTTTCTTCACCAGGCTGAACAGTCCCAGCTCTCCCAGCCTCTCCTCTTATGCCAAATGCTCCAATCAGCCTCTCCTCTTATGCCAAATGCTCCAATCCCTTAATCATCTTTGTGGTCTTTTGCTGGACTTTCTCCAATAAGTGCATCCCTTTCTTGTACTGGGGAGCTAATACAGCCCAGGCCTAATACAGCCCTGTACCCCTACAGCCCAGGATGCTATTGCCAGCACACTGCTGTCTCATGTTCAACTTCTTGACTACCTGGACTATGAAACAGTTGTCCCCCGGCCTTTATTGTCATAGGGGTTTATTCCTTCCAAGATACGAGACTCCGCATTTCTTTTTCTTGACATTCATGAAGTTCCTATCAGTCTATTCTCTAGCCTGTCCTGGTTGCTCTGGATAGCAGCCTTGCCCTCAGAGTATTTGCCACTCTCCCCAAAGCGGTGCCACTAGCAAACTGCTGAGGGTGCCTCTGTCCTGTCATTCAGCTCATCAATGGACATATTCAATAGGATGGGTCCCAGTAACAGATCCTTGAGGGGCACTACTAGTCAGCGTCTGCCAGCTGGACTTTGTGTCACTAAATAGGACTCTCGGAGCCCAGCAGCCAATTTCCACCCACATTATTGCCCACTTATCCAGCCCGTATCTCACTAATCTAGTGACAAAAAGACTGTGTCAAAGGCCTTGCTAAAGTCAAAATATACAAAATCCAGTGCTCTCTCCTACTCGGCAGGGCTGGTCACTTCATCGTAGAAAGCAATCAAGTTGGTCAGGCACAGTTTGCGCTTTGCAAATCCATTTTGGCTGCTCCCAATCACCTTCCTGTCCTTCATGCATTTAGTAAAAGCTATTAAGAGGATTTGCCCCATAAGCTTCCCAGGGGCCGAGGCAAGGCTGACCTGGATCCTTTTCTTGCCTTTCTTTAAAACAGGTGTGATGTTTGCTTTTCCAGTCATCTGAATTCTCCTCCAACTGCCATGACCTTTCCAAGAAGAGCAGCCTTTCCTATTGCATCCTGAACAATTAGAAGCTTGTTTTTTTGCAAAAGGCCTTTGAGGACATTAGTACAAATGTTTCCCACACTTGGAACATGTTCTCACTGGCCAATGAAGTCAGTGCCAGCTGCTGCTCTCCCTGGTCTTGCTGTCCTCAGGCTGTCCCATTTCAAGCCAGATCCCTCTTTGCACCTCGCTGCCTGTCTCCACCCAGGCACAAAAAAAGTCCCCTGTATTTCTCTCTCTTGCACAGAAGCCAACTGTCTACCTCCCTCTTCCCCTCTCCCAGTCCCTCTCAATATTCTGTCTTCTCCAGCTATCAAGTACCAGTTGCCCTGTGTTTCAAGAGATATACATTAATTCAAATGCAAACCATTTTCTCTGAATTTCTACTTCATTTTAAAGTTTATTGTTTCTGTTTCAGAGCTGGAGCACCCAGTTTTTCTATGCGTGTTAGTTGATCTGATAAAAGGCAATACCTTTACCTTGCCTATGGAATTAACGTGGTAATTTTCACTCCATTGTTCACAATGTGTGTGCTACCCTTTTCTTCCACTTAGAAGGTAAACCATTGAGGACAAGGGATCTTTCCTATTTCTTGTTTCTTCATTGCCTGGTACAACTGGCATCTTTTATTGTTCTTTATGCATCACAGTAAATACAATTTGTAATAAAAATAGCAACAGTTGGAGGTGGTTCAAATTACTTGGGAGAAAGGTAGAGGTGGGCTAGCAATATAAAAATCATAAAGACAATGGCCTGAATGACTCTACGTCAATTACTGCATTATCATCACAGGCAAAGCAGTAAAGAGACTGATTCAAAATATAGCTACAGCATAATGATAATAAGTGTTTTATGGAAAATAGGTCTTAAATTTTGATGAGACTCTGTATTTGGTTAATTTGTGTTTTGGTTAACAGTAAGTGTGTTAATAAAACTTTTTAGAAACATTGTGATAAACTAGTTAGTTGTGTCACATGATGAAGGAATAATAGCACAATGCATAACTGTACTAAATAGAGTGAGGATTGCTTGACGGACAGGTCTCAACAATAACTATAAATGTCAGACCACTGTGCTGTAACAATCTTTTTGCCAAGACTGACAGGGACTGACCATGAGGCCTCATGCAAACTCATGTCTTTATGAACAACCCAGAAGAAAAAGTCCAACATTTGCAGATGACAAGAGGGCAACAGAATGCAAATGAATTGTGGTGACAGATCAGATTGATCTGAGTGGCTTTGGTGATATAGGTTCATTTAAATAACATCAGTTTTAATACAGCCAAATACAAACTTAGTTAAAAAGAACATATGCCAAAGCACATAATAGATGGAGGACTCTAATCAAAAATTAGAAGGATGCTGGGGATCATGGTAGATGACCAACTGAAGCTCCAAATGCAATGCTGTAACAAATGTAGGGGTCCACACCGCAAGTGAAGAATTGGAAGTGATTTAGGAAAAACTGCAAGACGCAAGTTCAGAGAATATGCCACTATGACTAAGCGACTTAATTTATCCAAGAGAATGTTTAATTAGCCCCCTTGATTAGAGTAGAGAAGCACCACAGTCATGAAGCCACTTCTGATTGACAGAAATCGCAGCATAATGAATATCAGGGCGAAATCTGGACTAGAAACAAGGCATACTATTGCAACTGTAAGGGCAAATAACTTCTGAGAAGAGAAATGTATGCTACTATCCACTCTATGTAAATCAAGACAATCTTTTTCTATACATTATGTCACAGGGAAAAAAAAATTACAGGCTTGATGCAGGATTTGAGTGAGGTTTTGCATCCTGGATCATAGAGAGGCCAAGGTATATGATCGCTTCCACCCTTAAAAATCTGTGAATCTAAAGTCATAGTTGAGGTCTGTGGCAGAATGAGCATTTTACCACAGTCCAAAAATTTATCCCCAGGCCAATCTTTCTTTTGAGTCAAGAAGCTATGTAATGTCTTCTGTTCACAGGAGGTGAACTGTTTTGACAGAGGTCATGTTTTCAAGGTTTTTTTCTTCTGTTTAATATTTAGCCAACACTGAAACATCTGAGAGGAGGTTCAGCACTGCCATTAACCTCACATGCTCCCTGATTCTGCCTGGCTGCTGTAAGCAGTTCAGATCAGTCACACTCAGGTGTGAGTCTGGAGTTAGTATAATTGCCTTTAGACTCAGAACTTGATACTATACTTATCTCAGCTCTTGGTCTATTTTACTTTTTTCTAAAGTGACACCTAACTGTGAAAAATAAGCAGCCCATAGAGTTTTAATCAGTCAATGACATTTCTAGTTCTAGCTCTCTTTAGCCTTATGACTGAAAAAATATTCTAATACAGTATGTTCTGGGACAATACTCCACACAGCTTCTTGCTTATAATTGGCAATGCCAGGTACACATAACAATTCTGCTGGTATTGATACAAATCACTTGTTATCTTACATATTTTTTCAGCAGCCAAGTTTGTGCAATTATTTTCCTTTTGCATCCATAAGTATCACGAATATCTTGCATCCATAAGTATCATAAGTATCATGATATGCCAGGCAGTCATTTCTCATGTGTTCTTTGGAAATTGTGGAATTTTGCAGTTGCAGTAGAGTGGTTGCACAGCATCAAGCTGAAAGAATCTTTATAATGACACGTGTAGCTCCCATCTCCTTACTTTATTGTCTAGTCTGTTCGCTAGTAGATTAGGACAGCTGAGATTGACTAGCAACCAACATTACTGACTTGTAAAATTACTGCCAGTAAAATGGCATGGCTTGTGGAACTGGCAAATACTGACCATCCAGCAGAGCTGCATATTGAAACTGTTTGTTTAGTGAGCATTTTTCCCACTATGTGTGGGCAATTTTTTTTTCAAATAATTTTTAAAATTTTACATAGAAAACTGCAGGTCTTGATGTGCAATTGGAACCACTTGGCTGTATCCTTCTACTTTATCCTGATGTTTTCTTCCTGTCTCAATCCACATGATAAACAGATCTTTA
Source organism: Phaethon lepturus (assembly GCF_000687285.1). Taxonomy (NCBI): domain Eukaryota; kingdom Metazoa; phylum Chordata; class Aves; order Phaethontiformes; family Phaethontidae; genus Phaethon; species Phaethon lepturus. The sequence continues at coordinate 33,729 of NW_010514189.1, forward strand.
GCTGCAGGGCTAAGTACTGTCTCTTACTGTTTTTTTCAGTCACTTAATAGGGCATAGAATGTTTTATAGTTGATCATTCAACAAGAAATCAAGAAAGTCTTTGTGTAGTGTATGACCAGTTACTTAAGATCCTAGTATATGCTCAGTACTGTACCAATGGGGGACAACTCATTGTCTTTGATATAACTGTAAGAAATAGTGAGCAGTTTGGGAACAAGGTAACTCCAGGCATAAGAATGAAATAGTTCTTAAACTGTCTGAATCTGGGTAATTCCAGGAGAATAACTGGAGAGCAGTATGATAAATACGTCATCTCATGTTAAGTTTCTATGTACTGCCAATGTAAAAATAATCATTCTCGACTTACTTCTCACACAAGTCTATTTTAGGCAGCTCTGTGAAAAGTCAGCTGCCACCAAAATCCCTCCCAGTAAGTCCAGTTTCAATGCAACCAGGGCAAACTTTAAGCAATCAGATTTTTTTCCTTTGCAGAAATTTTATATATCCATAGCATGAGTAAGTGCAAACCTCTATCAAAATGCATTCCCATCATCCTCAGTTATGTCCTTGAGTCAGAGAACTGCAAGTACAGTACATTCTGCTGTTTCTTTTGCTGCATCCATGCTGTTGATTCTCCCACCAGAAAAGTTTTCAAGTGCACCAAGCTGTTGTTATGACTCATAGTAAACACCAACGCAACGCAAGCAGCCCAGTGTTCTTCTTCCCTCATTTCACTCACAGACATTCAGTTAGAAGAATTAAAAAAAGAGAAAGGAGAAAATAACAAAGATTCAGTTCTTATAAGCTTGTAAGACCATGGTGAGAAAAGAGAAGGCTGGAGAAGACTAGACAAGAGACGAACAAAAATACCATAGCAATTCAACACATGGTGAGGAGGTGGAGTGGGATAACACTACAGAAATGAATGCTTGTGACTCTCGCATCATCGCCCCCAAAATAATCAGCCAAGAGAGATAATTACCAGGTTTAGCCGAAGTATATATACGTGTATATGTAGAAAGGAACAGAATGAAAGTAGCTGATCAGAACCTCCATCTCAAATGAGATATGGGTTCAATCCATTATTTAGTAGCCAAACATAAACTCTAGGTGAGATCAAACTCTAAATTTGAGTCCCAAGATTTCTGACAGCAGTGTCTGTCTTAACAACATGAATAGAGTGAGTTATGGCACAGTGATAAGATCAAAGCCCACAAATCTAAAATGGTTTATAGAAATCCTGAAATAGTACTTCTGAATGTAAGGGTTTAAGTTCATTGAAACCCAAGCTTCACCCAACTTATGAGCTTTATATACTGGTAGGAGAGAGCCACAACCCTGGAACCAAGGATTTTACTTTAAAAATGTTGACAGGATCTACAGGAGAAGTGAGGACAAAGACAGGGCACTCCGCAAGGCAAATCCATACCTGCTACTGCAGCTACTCCTTCATGGGTCTTAAACCATACAGATGACAAAATCTGTGGAAATAGCAGGCGCTCATCACTTTTGACAGTCAAACTACCTTTTTTTCTGAATCCGTATTTAGGAAAGTAATTTGAGACTCCTGTATTTGGCTAAAACTTCGAAGTGCTTTGTGAAACTGAACACTTTTGCATTTTCAACATGCAAGAAAGTGAAAAACAAAATGCAAATAAATTAAATAGCCTTGCTACATATAAAAACTAATCTGTTTGTTTTCTGATTTAATATCATAAGCTGTTTTGGAAAAAAGACAGAGATGTAGCTAAAGGAAGGCTGGCAAATGTACTCTGTAAACAAAACAAAAAAATGAATTCCCTCAAAAGGTTCATCTATTTCAGAGTGATCATTGCTACTTTTAAATAAAGCAATGAGAGGATACAACTATCCAAATGTTATGCTCTGTTGTATTTGAAATAATTTGTAAACCATTATTCTCTCTATTGTTCCATTAAGTATCAACATTCAAGTAATGCCGAAATACTCATGATCACATTTGCCCTTAAGTAAATTCAACTTGGAGATTATTTTTAGAATGAAAGTTCCCTTAAGAAATGTGAAAGAAAATGTGGGTCATTTTTGTTTTTTGAATTAAATACAGAAGACCATATCATGGTATGCTTTTGTAGTAAGTTTTCATTTGGGTACTTTTTAAAAATTACTGTTATTCAAATTAAAACTTGCTTTCAAATCTCCAAGTTGACATGATGATTCACTCAATGAGTAGGCCACCACCCTTTACAAAGCCAACAAGATCTCCAGGTGTACACCAGTTCCAGGATGGCTTTTACACAGGTCAACCATCTCTTCTCTATAAGGAATTGGAAAATAAGAAGCAATTTTGCCTATACTGCCACAAAAATGCTGAGGTACTGAAAAAAGAATTCACCTGCAAGTCCAGTCAGGCAATTACTGATCAGCTGATATATTTCCATTCTGTTTTTCTGTTGCTCAAATTCAACCTCCAATATTCCCTTTCTAGAATAGAAATTTTAATTTGGGACAATTCAGAAACAATATTTGGCAATGCAAACTATTTCTCCAAAAGAAAAGATGCAAGAATGAATTCACTGTCCCAGAAACGCATTTGAAAATTTCTGTGTGGAGAATATTAAAATTAAAGAATAAATTATATTTTATTGTGTTTAAAATTACATATTTGAAATGCACATCCCTTCTGTGAAGAATTTTGTTTTTACCATCTTCTTATCTGCAAAAAGCCATTGAAAAAAAGTCCCATTCCAAATGTTCCCATTAGCAATAAATTCCTTCTCAATATAGTGGCAATCAATACCGAGGTTTTTCTGCACACTCAGCAACAGATTTAGGGACTCAAAACAGCAGTAGGTGGGCCACATGCAACTACTAAAAATGTCACTCTGTTAGTTAATGTTTGATAGCAAGCATTGAACTACGCAGCAGGAACAACTATAACCACAGAGAACAATGGAAAAATGACTGACAACTTCCTCTAGCTTAAGGAAAGCATCAGGACAAGTTTCAAACAGAGAGGAAATGAGAATAGAAGAATCATAAAAACAACTCATAAAATAGTGCTACTCAGAAAGACTAAGGTTAAAAAAAAAAACTTGCCACGGCTTAGGGGAGCTATCTACCACAGACTTTGGGATCATGGCCTGGAAGAATGCTAAGAGTTTCTGTCTAGAACAAAGAAGATTTAATGTAGCCACGGGAGCTACCACCAGTCAAGAACTACCTCATTTCGTCTTAGAGTGGGTGTTGTAGTATTTAGACAATTTTGATCCAGGTCTTAATCTGTTTTAATGTATCTCTGCTTATTACCTTGTCTGTGCTATTACCTTGTCACCAAGTGCAAACTTCAAGTGAGGAAAGTTCCAGAGTCTGCAAGGTGCTACAAGAAAAGAAGGGGCTCAGCAAAGAAATTAGTGCCTGCAGCCAAAGCAAAGAGACTGTTGTGACAAGTAGGGAGCTGACACTCCAGCCTCTAAAGTAACAAAAGAGAAACTAGAGATCAGAGAGGACTTTGCAGAATTTGCTGCAGCCCAGGAAGCTACTGAGCTGTCTGAAACCAGGAAGAAACAAGAATCCGACTGCAATGGCATAGTGTCAGAAGGAGATTTAATTATGGACTTTTATTCCATCTCTAGTCACCTTCAGTTTTCATTATTTAAGGGAAAAAAGTCTTAAATATTCTAATTTATATTCTCATAAATCCTGATATCTCTTCCACTTAAAAAACTTGTGGTCGTCTTTGAGGGCTCACTGTAAGGAAAAGTTTTAAGCAAATCCACTTCAAAGTTCTGTATAACTGGTCAACTTCTCCAGTTACACCAGACATGGCATTACCAAAAGGCTAGGAGAATTTTAGTTCCTTCACCATCACTGGCTGTTGAGTTGCAGAATATCACCTGCTCTAGCAGCCGTTTAGATCAGGACAGAGCCTGGTTAAACACCAGTTAGGAAATAGGAGTGGGAGGACACAACTTCTAGTAACTGTATAGGATTTCTATCAGGGAAAAATGTCCTAGGCAGATATTCTTTTCTGTCATATCACTCCAACTACAAAAATCAAATTAACATATCAATCCACACTAAAAAACCCCACTATTTCTGTCACTTTCACAGTCAGCAATGCTAGGAGTAGCTGTAGCAGCATCTTCTGGAAGGAAGGAAATTAGATAAAAGGGAGCCAGCAAGAAGAAAAGTTTAGAATCATACAGTGGTTAACTTGATTTAATCAATTGCCTTACCAGGCCAAGAAAGAGGTCTGGCATGTGGCCCACACTGCAGAGACTGCAGTGGCATGCATCCAATTGTATATATCTGGCATCTAAGTTTCTCTCCTCTCTGCTCTTCATCCTGCAGCTAAATTTGAAATAGATCCCTCTCCTTCTCATCTCATATACAAGCACAAGTGAGGGATGGGGTCTACCACATAGTTGAATGAGCTGCTACTGCTTGAGAGTAAAGACATGCCTCTAGAAAATATTTGACTGTTAGCCAAAGGTTAACATCTCTCTGCAGCTGATGTCATTACAAGCCAGTGGTATTTCAGAGAAGAAAACATAAATAAACATCTCCAAATACTTTTCTCTTTTAACAAATAAATTATGACCCAAGAGAAATAAAAAGAAAAAAAAAAGAAAAAGTGAGGAATCTGGAGAGAAAACAGATGTAACTGGTGCCAACTATGAAAATTAACTCCTGTGCCTGTAAAATAGGTAGAAACCAAATACACTGATGGTCTCGCATTACACTCAGTGTTTCTCAATGCCTTCTTCTGTTACTATTTCAACAGCTTTTGATATATACACATATTAGCTGCTTAGCTAAAAGAAGGCACAGAAGGGCGTTATTCTCTAATTGCTGACTCCCTAGATGGCTGTGTCATTTGCTCTTCACACAAGAAGCAGTCTGACAAAGCCTCGCATGCAACCAAGTCCCACATACTTGTCTCTACTCAGTGTCACAAATGTGCAGGCCTAGCATCAGCTCTGGCTGGCTTCTGGCAGTGCCTACACAAAGAAACACATGAATGCTATTAAAAGACACATGTATTATTCAGTGGGACGCTGCCCAAATAACACCCACTAAATGAGCAAAAGGAGTGCAGAAAATGCACAGGTCAGGCAAGAACATTCTTAATGGGTCTTCATATACAGAGAGAACCAACCGCTGCAGTTGATCATTAAAATAACCTTGCACATAAAGTGACAAAGAGTCCATGGAATATACCATGGACCTATGATGCTTCTGTAATCTGGTGTCTGGCTTAAAAAGGGGGCCATGAACTATCTGACCTTTCACTCTTTATTTTTTTCCTCTCAGTCATTTTTTATTTTCTTTCTCTGAGATTTAGAGTCACAGACACCATTAGGAGAAACAGAACAGGAAGTTCAAACAAATCAGCCAGCTGAGATCTGATGGGAAGCTAAAGGGTCTGGATACCCATTTTCAGTAAATGGCCCTGCAAATACCAGCTGGGGGCTTTCAGTGTCCTCCTGTAGCACAGTATGTAACTGTGCCAAGAGAAAAAAAAAGCCTTCTCTGCCCATAGGCTTCCACCATGTAATACTCCAAGAGGGCCCTCTCAGCTGGCTTTCACCATGCTTTGTGGCACAGAACCGAGTAGAATTGAGCATCTTTGCACAGACTGTCCTCTACACTGGCCGCTCCTCCTCAGCCTCAGTTTTATTATTGCAACTTGCTGTGGGTTTGAGCTGTTTCACAAGTTTTGAAGCTAAGACATCCTTCACAAGTCAGACGTTGGGGACTGAGAGCACAATAGGGCCTGATGAGGGAATTGGAAAGGGAAAGGGCATAGAAACTAGCCAGTCCTGTGTCTGAAGTAGGAACCACAAACCTCATCTTTGCATTCCACCTCACTCGGCAAATAACTAACCCATACTGCTTTCCAAGAAAATCAGTGCTTGTGCACAGTCACTTCCAAAACTTTGCTGCATATGTAGCATATATTTTTAAACTACCAAAACATATGTAAAGTGATTTGTTTCATCTTTTTACTGAAAGCCAGAATACACAAAAATACATTTGGTTAAAAGTGGTTTGCAAGATGATTTTCAAAGCACAGTTTTCAATAGTCCTTTGATCCATTCCTTCTTCAGTCTCTCTGTTGACCTCAGCATCAGCATTCATAAACGTTGTTCTCAATCTATATATTTTCCTCATCTATTTGCCATCTTTGACACTGTTGAGTGTTGGCTAGCCACCATCTATTATAATCCTACTGTGTTCAAAACAAAACTGGTGAAATGGTTTCATTATTGCATTCCCTGAAGCAGTTGCTTTTGCTTCTGGTCTTCTCCACAGTTAGTTATATTAACAGTGTTATGGAAGATATCAGATGGACAGTGCTGGAAAAACCACATTGTTACTGTCAATAATACATGCCTTAGGTCATCACATCTATTCCTCCCTATACAAGGAAACATACTACATTTCTTAGAAAAAGTCTAAGGGATGTAGCATGTGGAATTTTCCCATGTTCTATAAGCAGACAATTACATTGGACCACAAAATGATTTCTAAAACAAAGGTGTTTCATACTGCAAGCTAATACCAGTGGGATGAAGTCTGCTGTAAACATGTCAAAGCTCTGGGTTTCTTCAGGCTTGCAGTCAGTAGTTCTCATTCCACAACTATTAAGACAGACATCTCTTATATTATTATTTTTTATAAGTTGGATGTTGCTGGCTTTTTTCCATAGGAAAAGCATAAGTTTCAAGATGAAACTGTGAAAGCCTCTTGCTATTTTCTCTGGATCTTGAAATGAAGAACAAGAATAGGGACGAAAGCAAGAGATTAGTAACATTCACAAATACAACGAGAAAGCCATCTCCACATTCATGGAGGAAATTCCCTTTGCGCAGTATTCTGTCCACAGCACAACCGTCTTTTTTCAGGCTTATGTATTTAAATGCATGAAACAGTGAAATACGTCTCGTATTTCGCTGACATGATTCCAGTGAGTTTTCCCAGTGGATAAGAGTAAAGGTAGTAAAGTGACAGTACAGGTAAAAAAAAATCAAGTTAAAATCAGTTGCTGAAAGCTGAATTTCTCTGAAGATTTCTTGCAACTGAGAACAGGGGATGTCTTTTTTCCCTCATCAGCGAGCTAAAATGCAGTATTTTCTGTTTAATAGTGCCCTCTAGCGAAAGAAAAAGAATAGTCAAACAGTAGAGGTGAACATTTTTCAACAGGTTAAAAATGAGGTGGAAGGATGTCTTGAAACGATTTGAGTTGATTTGTTAATGATCTTATTATCACTAAGGGAATTTAGTGTTAACATATGCCACTGCTACACTGCAGGTAAAAAGCAGCTTTATTGTGGCAGCTGCTCCTGAAATCCTAGCTGAAAATCACAATTTGAGTCTAGGCCATAGCATTGTAAGGCAGGTTCACCTGAATGGGATGAAAGGAGCATTCTGCAACTGCATACACTTGTTGAAATCTAAGACTACTATCTCTACCATGGTAGAGAAGTGCTCTACATGGTAATGAAGTGCTTCTGATGCTGTCAGAGAAGGAAAGGACTGATACCGCATTGTACCCTAAATTCTTGCATCTTTCCTCTGGCAACCTTCAGGCCTGCAGAAAGGCGGGCATCCTTTACACTCCATGGTCAATACTAGAACTTAGAATAAACATTGTCAGTTGAGAAGTCTAAAGTGATCTTACAAAATCTAAGTTTAAGCAACCACCTTAATAATTTCGTAACGTAGGCATAATAGCTAATTTTTTTTGTTAATATTGTATTTTTGAACTGTCCTGAGAGCAATAATCTAAAACACCAAAAAGTAATGCAGGTGATCATGTGGAGTTTTTTACATACAGCTGAAAACATAGTTCATTGATCTTGCTTTGCTGAAGTCTATATTGGTAAGTCTGGCCATCTTTTTTTGTCTCATGTCGTGTCCTTTTCCACATATAATTCAAGCATATAGAATAGTGCATAAAAGTAAAATACAAGACTTATTTTAAAGTTGCTATTTTCTAGACAATTTTATACAAAACAGAGGAGACTGTAGAAATTAGAGCTAATTAGCCTTATTAATGAGGTTAATGTGACCCTTATTTAAATTCCCTCCTTCCTGATACTTTGGGCTACTCTGAAAGACACATTTCTTCCTGCTAATTCACATTCAGCTGTGGCATAGAAAAAAAAAATTTATTCTGAAATTCCTTAAAGTTAAAAGTCTCACCCTCCTTACCAAGCTGGCTAACATTTTAAAGATTTTTAATAATAAAACAGTAAAAGATAATTCCAAGTTCCCCCTCTTTTAACTATCCCAATTATATAATTTCAGGTCTGCTGAAAAACTATGGGAAGCCAGTAGAAATTTCACTAACGCTATTATAAAAGCCCAGTGTTCTTTGACAAGGACAACCTGGCCGCACTCCACCACTCAGAAGTCAGGCAGACAGACATCAGCAGGGTGCCTTCTGCAAAGCCTCAAGGTGGTGACATCAACTCCTTGCCAATTTCTCCAGCCAGGAACAGTGGCATCCCAACTGCAGTACCATGGGTGGGTAAAACTCACGCACCTCCCTTGGAACAGCTTCTACCTGAGGTCTCAAAATGACAACGCAAATACTTACCGAGTCCCATTTGGCACACAGCTAATGGCGGCTGGAAAAATCAACATCAGGGACTTGCAAGCTCACTTGTGGCAAAACATACATTAAGGATCTCCAGCTGAAATCAAATCCCTATTGAGGCGAACAGCTCTGACAGAGGTCTTTCCACAGGCTCATCCCCATATTGAATCCACTCCATTTTTATGTGACTACCCAGGCCAATGTGCAAGAACTGGTTGCCGCTTCCTTGGCATTATCAATGTGTATTCCCAGCTGAAACTAGTTTTGACAAGCAGAAATTCCCAAAGACTACAAGACAGCTGAGTAGGGGGTGTTCTTAATGCTGTCCTCATTTCCACCCTGCATGCCTTGAAGTTTAATTTCCTCAAACTTGCCTTTTGTTTTCCGCACCCATTGACTCACTTGGCAGCTCATGGCTTAGAAAGGTGCCCTCTTTGCCTGGTAAAGAACTGGCTGGATGGTTGAACTCAGAGAGTTGTGGCGAGTAGGGTTAAATCCAGTTGGCGGTCAGTCACAAGTAGTGTTCCCCAGGGCTCAGTTTTGGGAACCGTCTTGTTTAACATCTTTATCGATGATCTGGATGAGGGGATCGAGTGCTCCCTCAGTAAGTTTGCAGATGACACCAAGTTGGGTGGGAGTGTTGATCTGCTGGAGGGTAGGAAGGCTCTGCAGACAGGTCTGGACAGGCTGGATTGATGGGCCAACTGTATGAGGTTCAATAAGGCCAAGTGCCAGGTCCTGCACTTCGGTCACAACAACCCCATGCAACGCTACAGGCTTGGGGAGAAGTGTCTGAAAAGTGGCCCAGCAGCAACGGACCTGTGGATATTGGTCAATAGCCAGCTGAACATGAGCCAGCAGTGTGCCCAGGTGGCCAGGAAGGCCAACAGCATCCTGGCCTGTATCAGAAAGA
>NW_010514189.1:43655-43895 GCF_000687285.1 Phaethon lepturus
CACACCATCACTGGAGGTGTTCAAAAAACATGTAGACGTGGCACTTTGAGACACGGTTTAGTGGACATGGTGATATTGTGTTGACAGCTGGACTTGATCTTACAGGTCTTTTCCAACCTTAAGGATTCTGTGATTCTTTGCACATTGTGAGGAAAGGAAACGGGCGGTTCACTTTTGGTTTATAGAAAAGAATAAAGGTCAGTGCTCAGCATCTGTATAAAAAAACACCAGACCCTTAAC
>NW_010514190.1:0-18830 GCF_000687285.1 Phaethon lepturus
CAATGGAGGCTGCTGCCAGCGCTCCCGGTCTTGCTCGCCGAGAGCCGAGCAGTGAAACCCGCTCCCGAGTGGAGTCTGTCAAAGCCGTTTTAATTCTCCAAAGGGCGAGAGATGCCAGAAGTGAAGAGGGGAAAGGGCTGGGAAATCAGGTCAGGGGGTGCAACAGCTCTTCTGATTTATTGTCATTGCCACACTTAATACATAACAGCTTCTGAAACTACGCTTCACGTTCAGTTGTTCATGGAAAGGAAGCGGCTGCCTCGTCTCAAGCTTGCTCGGGACTCGCTGAGGTGCCAGGCACCTGCCGGGAAAGCAGGGACGCACCAGACGCTGCCTTTCGCGGAACAGGCAAGGCAGAAGTCTGCATCTATAGAGCCTGCGAGCTTATAGAATACATCCATTCTCACCGGACCCCCACAATAGCTTGTGGTATTGCTGCCCTATTTCTCCATGACAGCTGTGGCGCTGCTGGCCTCGCATGTGCTCCACATCCAGAGTTACCGCACTGGGGACTGGAGGGAAGTTTTGTTATTATGTCTTGTGAATCAACAGAATTGTTTAGCAACGGAAAGCAAACCAGACACAAGGATTTTAACTGCGATTGAGGAAAAGCAAGATGACTATTAGCCTTTTGGTTTAATTAAATTGACTGTGGTATTTAACAGAGGTTCCTATTCTTCAGTTACCACTTGAGCTTACACGAAATTCTTCTGCCTTTTCATCCCAGACAACGCAATGCACACAGTCTAAAAAGTTGATTAGGTAATACTGTGACTAAAGTTTTAAAATACCAAGTGCTTTAGTCCTTGTTCTTACGGCATCAGAGAGCCCCACGCCTCTACGGTTATAAAACAGGAATAGCGTATAGCAACATAGGTAATGCTCTCTGAATTTGGAACACTTTACACATCAACTTTCAGCACTGCAAAAGAAGCAACTAATCGCATTTGTTCTTCGTTGACAGGCGTACCCAGGATATGCTATACCTCACATGCAAAGAAGTGATTTGTTCCCACTGTAGCAGGGCACGTACTTGAAGTGTTACACCTTGACATAGAAACAGAGGTAAGCAATAAGCGATTTGACTAAGGCCACAGAGCGAGTCATTGGCATAGCGGTAACACCTCCCAGTTCTGTCCTCAGTTATGGTTTTCCTCTCCAGCATCACCACGTTGCTGTGGAAATCGCACGGTTCCAGCCCCATAGCTTTGCACATTTGTAGTCTCTACCAAAACGCTGCATTTTATCCACACACCACCCCCCACCCTTATTTTCTTGACAGAAAGATTTGAGCAATATAAATGAGTAATTAATCAGGGTCAGGTGAGACAGCAACAGTGCACCAGGCAGTGCTCAGTAACATAAACATATATTTGGATGGTGTTCATTAATTGCTTTCAAAATTTCATGAACTCTCACATACAGGCTATTACCTTCAAAAGTGCCACCAAAGGCATGCAAGCAAATCTGGCAACTCCCCTGCTCAGGCACCTTGCAGCGAGCGGGAAGTGCGTGATGATTAGAAGCATCGGGGCAGGGACACAAAGTTTGTCAGACCTCCCCAACTCCTCCTGATGTCTTTGGAAAGGAGATGGCAGCGGTGCTGTGCACAGGGAGGCTGGCAACTATAGCCGTCAGCAGAATATAATCAGATAGATAAGATTAGACGTAAGCACGGGGAGAGCTGTGGTGGAGATGAAAAGATGCATTCAATTAAATAAGCATTGCACCTGCATCCAGTTTAGACGAGAACAACCCAGTTATTTATTTAAATGCCATCTTTTAGAGAAAACACAGACATAAGACTCAATGATTATCCTTGTAGCTGTGATACAATATACTTTCACTTATCCACATGCTACTCATTTAAGGTACTTCAATTACAGAGCTACCACAATACTAATCGATCAGCAGCATAAAATTCTGCACGGCATCTTGGGCAATCTTAAAAATTAACAGTCTGTACACTGTGATCTTTTTATGTACTGCCACAAACAGATGTAAAAAGTGCACTGACACAATGGAAGTGCAGCTACCCACCTTGGCTGGGTATTAATTTCCCAGACTGTCAAATAAAGAGACTCACAGGTGCGAGAAAAAGGTGCTAAGAAAACTCCTTTTGGCACAAAGAGATCAACAAATCCCTGACTAAGGAGCGATTGCAATGCCAGCCAGCGCCTCACTCTGCCCTGCCGCACACCCTCACGCTCTCCTGACCTCCCCAGTACAGTGCAGCTGCAACGTGCATCGCAATCATTCACTACAACCTGTTAGATGGAGCTGATCAGACATTTACATCTGTCCCACCCTCCCAGCTGTCTTCACACAAAATCCGTGTGCCCAGACACATATATATGCCGGGAGCCTACGCTTGCTTGTCTGTCTAGGAAGCACGAGTCAGAGTCTAAAATAGCAGAACCTGGGTTATGGCAATAGGCCAATGCCGTGGTGGTTTCCAGTTCTCCAAGTGCCTATTTCCTGATCATTACTTCTTTTCCTGATGCCTACTTTTCCTGACACATGGGAGCCTCACTGAGGCATACCCAGTAAGGGTTAAACCCTTCATTTGGCGTGGCCCGATTCATTTCTGCCACACACAGCCCCTTTGCTAAACAGTACCAGAGAGAGAGAGGCAGAGGTTCACAGGAGGATTCGGGTTTGCCTGTGGCACAAGTACAACACAAATGTGATTTTTCAAAGATCTCAAATCCTACGCTCTTGAGTAAGCTGGAAAACCGTGGTTCAAGCAGAAAGATGCCCAGATGCTAAGAACCTTAAAAAAACAGAGTGAAAGGCAGCAGAATAACCGGAGACATCACCCTCCTATCCCACCCTGCCACAAAGAGCTGGAGAGGCTTTCTTCCCCCACCCTGTCAGACTTTGAGGACCAACTGCTGAATGAGAAGGTTGTAATGTAGACCACTGCCAGAACAGGAGGTACCCCATGTGGCGGAGGGGCTTTGATTCAGGTGGGTGAGGGACTCGCCCTATCTCCTCCTTCCTTCCTTCCTTCCTAGGTCCTGATGTGCAATTCAACACTGGCTGTATGCTGTAGGAAATGATGCTGAGCCTGCACACAGTCATTCGTTCTTACTGAGGCTGAAGCAATTCCTGAAAAAGAAACAGAGCTGGAATCATGAACTGCCACATACTGAATTTCTCCTTTCCTCTCTCTCTGTCACAGCTGGCAAGCCTTAGAGCTTTGTCAAAAAAACGTCGAAAGCCTACCCGAAACAATTGTTCATTATGAACCCCACAGGTTGCAGAAAGGCTCCCTCAACACTTGCGTCTTTCTGCATCCCCTTCCAGTGCCCTGTCTAGGAGGAGTTGGAGAAACGGCTATTTAGTCCGTACCTTCTCTTTGCCCTGACCACTGGTGTTTCAGAAATGTTCCACTGTTGGTGACCGCCCTGGGCAGGACAAATTTCCAGTGTGCCTGGCAGAGCTGGAGAAGGAAGGAAGGTGAGGAGGGTCCCAGGTTAGTTTTCCAGGCTTCTCCATTCCTTGAGATCCTCCTTGCTCCACCAGTCAACCCCTCCACCCAAAAAAACTCATCCCTCCCTTGCAACTCCTTCACAAGGCTAAAACCCTCCTTATTCAAGTCAGAAAGTTCCAGTTGGTTACTCTGAGCTCTGAGGCGCCCATGGCCCAATGCAACATTAAAACCGTGCTGCTAATAGGCTCTGATCCCCAGCATTAGTCTATACCCATTTCTCCATGTCCCCCCACCTTCCTCCCAATATTTCAATTTCAAATTGTAAATCTTTGATTAAATTGTGCACTTCTCTTACCATGTTTCCACGGCCGAACACCTCATTATTGGTGGCTTCTGAACGGGAGGAAATAAAAGCTTACGTTTGTGCCTTGGCCAAGATGAATGCTCCGCGGACAGAAGGCTCTGTGTTCTCTCATTTCCTTGGCAGGACTAACAATCTTGGCCACTTTAGGGGAGGCTACTGTATTAGCAGGGGGAAAAAAAAAAGAAAAAAAGAAAACCTACCAGCAATAACAAAAAAGGCTCAAGAATGGTCTGGTGTGTTTGCAGTGAGCCAGAGCACAGGTTAGAAGCGAAAGGATCGGGATATGTCAAGTAGAAAGCTGAGACGAAGGAAAGAAGCACGGATATGCTGAACGACAGCTTCTGGGACAGCACAACCAACTGCCAGCAGCAGAGCTGTTGAGTCGTTTGGCTCTTGAGAGCCCCCAAGCTGAAACTCCCAACATGGTATCACCGTCAGGGTCCCAGAGCCCCTTCTGTGCTCCTACATCCTTTAGCCCATTGAGGGAACCCGATCAGACGGAAGAATATGAAATAGAACAGGCAGCTGGTGACAACTCCCGTGGTTGAAGGTTCCTGCATTTCTGAACAGTTTCGGCACGTGAGCAGTGAGCCCCACACAGCCAGTACGCACCCCATTTACTGCTCAGGCATTGATCCTTGGTCCACCACATGCCTGGAAAAGTCAGACCTGCTGTGGAGTCATTATAGATTTGATCTACTCACAGGCAATAAATCTAGTGACCTAGAGGAGGTTGGATGCCTCTGCTACATGCGCTAGACTAATGAACTGCAGAGATGCAGTAGATGTTTCTGGATATCCCGTAGTCCAAACCTAATTGCTGCTTTGGCCAAACTGGCTGGCATCTAAAACTCCTGGATGAAGGTGGAAGAATCAAAAGAGCTGGCAAGGACTCTTGGTTAACAGGTGGAAATTCAAATTTTGTTTAGCATTGCCATCTTTCATAGAATAGAATCATAGAATAGCTTGGGTTGGAAGGGACCTTTAAAGGTCATCTAGTCCACCCCCCTGGAGGGAGCAGGGACATCTCCAGCTAGATCAGGTTGCTCAGAGCCCCATCCAACCTGACCTTGAATGTTGCCAGGGATGGGGCATCTACCACCTCTCTGGGCAACCTGGGCCAGGGTTTCACCACCCTCATTGTCAAAAATTCCTTCCTTATATCCAGTCGAAATCTCAGCTTCTTCTAGTTTAAAACTATTAACCCTTGTCCTATCGCAGCAGGCCCTGCTAAAAGTCTTTCCCCATCTTTCTTCTAAGGTCCCTTTAAGTCCTGGCAGGCTGCAGTAAGGTCTCCCCGGAGCCTTCTCTTCTCCGGGCTGAACAACCCTAACTCTCCCAGCCTGTCCTCATAGCAGAGCTGTTCCAGCCCTCAGAGCATTTTTGTGGCCTCCTCTGGACCTGCTCCAACAGCTCCATCTTTCACATTGTCTCTTTTTGGGGCGGGCTGCATGAAAACAGAAGAAAGTTAAGTCCTGTTTATTGCTCATGGAGTTCTAATACATTATTTCATTTCTTTGGGAAACATTAAGCTCCTTGTGCCTGGAGGCACCTTATGCTTTACGCTCTTGCTTCAAGTATCGAGGATGCTCCAGGAGTGAACAGAGGTTACAGAGGGCAGAGCTGGTGAAAATGGTTGTTTTTAATGCAGACAGGGCAGCAATGTAAAATGGCCACATAGGTCTTGCCATCACAATTGCTGCTTGGCCGATCTTCAAAAAGAAATCCAACCTTATAGAAATACGGAAAGGCAAATTCATCTTGCCACCAAAAGTGTTCTCTTAAATGAATGTTCATGAAAATGCTCGCTTCCTTTGAACCTAAACATCCTTGAACTATTTTCGTGAAGCACTGAAAGCTTGGTAAGCTCTGTGTGGTAGCTTGCAATTCATCTCTGCATTGGCCTACAGAATCACTAAAGTTTAGCTCTCGCCTCTTTTAAGCCCCATCTAATTATGCAACCTAACTACAGCGAGAACAACAGTTTTGCTGAATATACAACAGCCTCATCATCGTATTTTGATGTGGGGAAACAGAAGGAAAGGGCTATTCTGTTGAAAGTTCAAGCATTTCTACCGGGCATGACAGATGTGGAAAAGACAGAGCGCTCTCCGGTATACCTGAAGTCAGGTATCTTTTCTCGTGTGTGTTGGACATACCCACATCTACTTGAACGGAAAAGTATAAATCTTGGAGTTTTTCCTACCCATTTTTCTTCAGGACTGTAGTTCATTAACTACAAGAAATGCAGTTTCATTAATGTGCATTCACCAATAACTTTCCTATTACCACTGCTGTCTCCAATCAAAGAATCATTTATGGAAAACAAGGGCAGAGGGAACACCACTCTTTGGCAGCTTTAAGATTATACGCCCAAAGCTTTATACCCTCTGTCTTATATTTTTACGTTAAAGTATCACAGATATGACCATATTTTTCATTATTATTTGTGGCACTAAATACTGCCGCACACTGTGCCAGATGGCTAATATTCAGAATAAAAATAATGCAAGGCCAATCTTAGAAAGACTCAATGCAAATGTAACAGCATGTATTCATCCTACTTTCCCAATGCACACAGTTAAAATATTAGCAAACTTAAAATCTGGTTTTCCAAATTAGAAGAACAGAATATTACAGAATGATATGCGTGCATATGTACATATATTTAGATATGTAGGTATGAAAATTGTAAACTCTTTCCATTTTATTTGCATGTTTCAAGGGTCTTAACATAATACACGGGCACATCTTCTTTCACTCTTTAGAAGGTTAGTTTGACCAGTAAAGAAAATCAAATAGTTTCAAAATGCATTAGGAACTTAAGTAAAAACCTTTTTCCAGAAACTGTTATCGGTACAAAATACCTTTTTTTTTTTTTTAATATATAAACAGCTTGAGTCCTAAACTTAACCAGATGGAAACGTGCCTACAAAGAGTTGGATCTAATTCAGAGGAGACTGACAGCCAACAGATGAGCCAATTTAGACCATCCTATGCCAAAAATGGTCAATCATGTTATCTTATGTGTGACTCTACTCTGGCAGATGCCAACTCTATCCAAACAACTTCAAGCATCTTTTTGGAAGACAGAATTATTTTACACACACTTTTAAAAAATCATAATAATGCTTGATTTTTTTCTGGGAACATTCCACTTAGTTTCAGCATTTTCACAAGTGATTTTTATTAATTTATTTTAAGGATAAAGGATTTGTTTTACAGCTTCCTAACAGAATAAATGTTTTCCAGTCCAACAAAGACTGATTAAAAGAATACAGTCCCTGATTTATTTAAATATTAATAAAGGAAATCTTTACACCTGTGCAAACCAATTTAGGTTTGTTCTTAACGCAAGATGTTTACTTTCAAAAAAGCAAACAAACACAACAGTAAGTACAGATTAAACGTACTTCCTGCATCCCTCATGCTCTTCCCCAAAATTAAGACTAAAGATAAAATTAAAGGACATTTTTGTGGTGAGCGATTATAAACAGGGCTTTTTAAAAAAATTTGTAATTCATAATCTCTCAATTACTGTTATTTTTTTTTTACTTTCCAGAAGACATATTGACAGATACGCTGCCAATTAGCCTCAGACTGCAACAGGAAAGGACCTCCTCCTGTGTCTCCACTGTAACCTATACACTCCCCGTCCAGGGAATACAGCACTGGTACACTTACTTTTTTTCTTTCTTGCCCCTAATTTGAATAGGAATAGTCAAAAAGGGGAAAAACTCTTATTCGGTTGTAAGTCCACCCTAACAGCATAGGACCATTCAATTCGTTCTCCAATGCATCACATAACCTGTATTTAAACCTTGTATCTGCTGTCAGCTTGGTCTCTGTTTAAACTCAGTCTGAATTTTAGCTTCACACTAAAGCCCTAGGAGGTCTCAGGTGATGAGATTTCTCTACCTGTTAGATTGAAAGCTGCAGAAACCAGTGTAAACACTTAGTTTCACATCTTTCACAGGACACCTTGAAAGGCCACATTTAAAAAGATTAACATCTTCGAATCTATTGTTTCCAGAGAGAATAATGCAAGTTTTTCTTTCAAAGGAGAGGGCAGCAGTTCTGCTAGATAACCTGTAGTTTGGGTGTCTTCTTGACAATTGCACACAAAGTTGCAATTTCATTTTCCATTTCTATAGTAGGTAATTGCACTGCCTGTGTGAAGTAACCTCACCTCACACGGCATAAGTGAGCCAGGCAATTATCTACAGGACTTACGGCAAGGTCTCAATTTCCAACCTTTTTATAGTGTCTTTTGTGATGACAGTCCCAAGATTTTGAGATCCACAGACATTAATGTAGACTGAAGTCTAGACATTTGGAAGGTTTTAGAGATTGTCTTTATAGGACAAATATATATTCTCAGTTGTGTGATCATTTTCTTACATTGTCGCTGCTTCTCTTGAAAAAGACGGTGTCAAGATGTGTATGACCGGAGAGTCTGGCTGCAGGTGTTGACTTTGCACTCAAGGCAACTCTCACGGAAAGCTTTGGTCACATTGAAAAAATTCATGTACACACTACCCGGTCATATAACATTCAGTTTTTGTCTGATGAAAACACCAGGGTTTAGGTAACTACACTCTGCTCACATCAAACTTTTCCCTAACTAGTCCTAGCTAGTTTGTAGATGATGGTGGTTTTGTACCTTGGCAGCAGGTTGGGCTCTGCTCTAGAACCATTCTAAGACGTTTCAGCTGATCCTTACAGAGCCGTAATATTTTTGACACTTTCAGAACAGACCACCACATCAAACGATGTAATATGCTGCAGATTGATCCACAAAGATTACTTTCCAGTCTGCACTGGGGAGCAGCTTCAAGGTGACTCAGCGGTAGGACCAGAGGTGCTCTGTGCCAACCTGACCCAAGGCTGGTTAGAAGGTATGGAGCCCTTGGAAAGAACCCCAAAATGCTGGAGAAGCTCTTGGAAAAAATGAAAAGTTGAGATTTATCACCTAGGTGGGTTTGGGTTTTTTCAATAATGAGTTCATTTCCTCTGTTTATGGCTAGCTAGTCAATGGGCGAAGAAACGTATTAGTCAGCCACAACCAGGCTGATAGCAGCTTTTCTTCAGTTCTAGATAAACATCTGTCTGAATAGCAAGAGGAGGCTTAGACAGTGCCAAGGGCTTCCCTTCACATATTTGTTACCATACTCATAGCTGTTGCCCACCCCTGTTACACGATTTGTGATTCAAAAACTCTGTTGGCAACAGTTGGGTGACTCAGCAAATACATTTTTTTCTATGGCCATGTTCTTTTTTGCACCTATTTTAAAGAAGAGCACTGGCTGAATTTAGTTGGCTGCGTTACCGCTATCTGGTAAACCAATGTTTTCTTCAGTCTTCAGTTTCTGTGCAGCCATTCTAACAGGTCTTTAAGCAGGTTCAGCAATGAGGACTTCAGGACAAGTGTGTATTAAAACAAGTAGATGTTGCCTGCGAAATACCTTCTAGAGAAGACTTTGTTGCACTGCGAGGAACCATATACTTTGGTCACAGGGCTTAACAAACTAGCAAGGAATCTTTTCTTGAAGACACACATAGTAGAAAGGCACAGGTCTTCTACTTGATCAGTTACACTTAGGCATCTTGCACGTTCAAGGCCTTCTACACCTAGATGACATACGTGCACCTGTGAGTTTACCCCTCTTCTAACACTGCCCATTTCATTTTAAATTGTCGCTGAGTTGCTGTGAACCATAAAGCCATTAGCCTGTGTTCACTTCCCATGTAGGCATGGTCATGTCAAAGCACTCAACAGCAAGGACTTCATGAGGTTCCTCTCATCTACTTCCCTGTGCCCTGCAAAGCTCATCAGCTAACTATTTTCACTTCATTACCTCCTGCAGTCAGAGAGAAATAAATCTGTTGAGTAACTTCTTTTTAATCTGGTTCAAGTGTTAAGAATGTGTCGTGGTCATTTATACAGAAATTCACCTGAATGACAACATGGATCCTTGAGGAAGGCTTTTGGCTCCCACTTTGGAGCACAACCACTCCATTTCCATGAAATACCACTCGCATCTCGCTACAGTCAATAGGAATAAAAGCAAGTGTGTTTAACAGATGTCACAGTTTCCAGATTGTCACAGCTTTCCAACGTTTTCTAGTTGATTGTTATTACAAGATTCCTGTAAGTCACCAGCAAGCGATGCAGCCCCTTACTCTGCTCCTCATGTTCCAACTGATGACGTGAGCTGCCAGACTGTAAACTCAAAGATGTCAAATAGCTATAATTTGCAGATTTAGTAAAAGAGCTTAACATTCTTTTGAGCAAAGTACTTAAGAGATATATTCAGTGGAATGTAAAGTCTTTGAAAGTCTGTACAGTTTTCTGGTTAGAACAGGCTCTCCATAGGACAGCTCAAATGTCTGTAAAGCAGCTTTGGTCTAAATCAGAGACTGCCATTAGACATGAGCTTATATTCCCACTGAATGAATTTCCGCAGAGACTTTGTAGGATTTGCTTTTCTAGACACCTGTTAGAATCACTTGGACATTTATTTGCTGGAACTTGACTACTTTCCAGTAGACTAAGTAACAGCTAGAAAGTTTTGGGCCTTAAATTAAGATAAAACAAAACCCACAAAATAATCAGCAGAAAACACTTTTTGCCAGCTTCTGGACCTGATCATATATTGTAAAGTAGTTTTCTGTATGTCCCTTTTGTTTTCACAAGTGTTATTTGCAGCTGACTTGCTGTCAATTACTCCTATGCTATTTGTATTAGGTAACCTAATATCGGTTCCTCCTTCTATTAACTGTGATCTCTGTGTTTCTATTTAGTACCGATATGTGTACTCGGGGCTTGACGCTGTGGCACAACGGCTTTATCTGTATGAATTAGGAGCTGAGAGTGTTACTTGTGAATTACACACACATCTACGAGAAGATACAAGGTGTTTTAAACACACCACTGCAGTGCATATTGTACACAAGGCATGCGCGACAGGCTGTTGTGCGGATAAATACTTTCCAGATTGTGGCTGAGAGCCGTTACATCATGGAAGTATCCATGCCTGACGCAATTACGGTAACTAACGTAGAAACCTATGACAACAAAACGCACAAAGGAAGTCTCAGAAATCTTTAAGCAACTCACAGCCACTTTTTGGTACAAAAATTTTTGTGACTTGAGAAACTAATACCTGACAGAAATTCCAACCACCAATTTTGCTGGGAGCACTGCTCAGGCAACAGCAACTGCTTTTACAAAAACCCATCCTAATCTTGTTCTGCATGCTGCTAGCATGTACAGGACACTTCGTGTTTAGTCACAGCTAAATCTTGCCCATGCTGAGATTCAGGAGGTAAAATTTTAGCCGCGGAGTTCTTCATTCGGAGAAGGAAGGTTTCTGTGGTCAGCTGGAGATTTCTAACTTCAAAAAGTCCAGGGGACTGGTAAGAAAGCATAAGGCTAATGGGGACAGAAGCCAATTGCCTCCACGTATTACAGCCATATGGCACCCAAACACACATTTCAACAGACAGGTGTGCTCTTTGCAGCAGCACTAAGCAGAAATGCAGGGTTCTGGTAAACGCTCATTTTCGGGGGACACGGCGTGCAAAATCTTTCTTCCCTCGCTGCGAGAATTGTGTGCGTCTACCGCTCCCCGCAAAGCCATCTCTGGCCATTTTGGAAGCGCTGCACGTAACATCATCCCGCGCAGAGATGCTACTGAAAACCAGGTGCCTGTACAACCCGAGTAATACATAAGCCACAGTGGACAAAAGACAGCACCGCGTAGGCTGTTGCTATCAGCTTCCTCTTATTTTTCAGGCTACTTGCCTGCCCAAACTGGACAAAGCAGACGCTGCGGCAGAGCTCCCCGAGCAGCATTTCGCAAAGCAAACCTCTCCCCCCCAGCAGAGCCGCTACATGAGAGGCCCCAAGGTAGCACCAGGGCCCGCGGCGTGCAGTGTCCCGTCCCGCTGCGGTGCTTTGAGGGGCAGCCCTCCTCCGCAGCACGCGAGGGGAAAAAGCCCTGCCCTAAGACAGAAGCTCTCCGCGTTTCTCTGAGTTGATAGACAGGAAATATTTTAGGGAGAGTCAGAGCCCAGGTATGGGGAGAGAGGAAGGGGAAGAGGCAACAGAGCAAAGTAAGGTAATGCTTAAGGAGAAGCGATCTGCTTGCATGCGAAGGTACGAGGAAAACTCCTGCAAGCTGCCGGTGCTACGCAAGGCCAAGATTAGCATTCCAAGTTTGCAATTAAGGGATTGAATGTAGAAAATCTTCCTCCTGCCACTAAGCCAAGTTCACCTCTCGGAATTTCTCTTCCTCTGACATTTATATTTAAATACCATAAAATACTGTAAAAAAAAAGTCACTGTATTGTACAACTTAAGGTCATTAATTTATTCTTACCCTAGAAACTTAGGAAACACTGTTTGCTCAGGCAAATGACATTTTCAGTAACATCCACTTATAGTCACTCTACGGTCTACACACATCACACACCACTAAACATGAATCGATTCCCTCCAAACCCTCAAAGATGAACTTCAGGTGTTCCACGATACAGTTTTTCAGGTTACTAATTTTTTCAAATTCCTTCCAGTCTCCACTTTAAACACTTCTCAGATACGTACATCCACTTTATACGTGCACAGAAGTCTGGATTCAACCGTTCAAGAGTCTAAAGTCTGCCCAAAAATCCTTCTCCTCTTAATGCTACAGATATCTGCAACGCCTACTACACAACCTGTGGGAATCTGGCCAAATAGACTCATCTACTTCATACATCAGCTTCTGCACGTTAGCGGTACTGTATTACTCCTTAGCATTTTAGCCCTTTTGCTTAACTCCCTAACATTTAAGCAGCTGTTCCTTAGAGCTTCCTTCCAGCAAAGGCTGTAGG
This sequence comes from Phaethon lepturus, assembly GCF_000687285.1. Classification (NCBI taxonomy): domain Eukaryota; kingdom Metazoa; phylum Chordata; class Aves; order Phaethontiformes; family Phaethontidae; genus Phaethon; species Phaethon lepturus. The sequence continues at coordinate 12,678 of NW_010514190.1, forward strand.
ATCGTCGTAAGACTTGACCTGGTGCGTATTTTTTTGGTGACATGTTACGATCCCAGGTCCAAATAGGCAAAACCCATTATCAGCACAGTCCTTGCACAGGCTTTGAAAGAAACCGATGTGAAGTTTGTACAAGGCAGAAGTAACAACTCCAGCCTAAAATACTTCTGCCTCGTGCTCTTCCCCCTCCCTCGTATCCTGCCAAACATCCTGGATTACTCAAATCACGTAACAAGTAGCAGTATCAACAAGCAGTGTCACTCATTACCTTTTAAAAATTCTGCAAACACTAGTTTTCCCAGAAAACAGTCCCTGGTTTCGATTGTAAATACGCTCCAGCTTTTATCTGTGTTCTTCAAACGCCAGGAAGTTTTTCACATCACTGAAGAAATAAAGATTTGTACACCCCTGTGTGAAAATACATGAACATATATTTCCATTTTTTTAAAAGCTGCATAGCCCATTTCGTAATTCACGCAGCAATGAATGTTCATTCCAAACTACAGACTGTCCTTCACATTCCCTTTTCTCTAACTAGCGTAAAATGGAAACTTTTCATCTTTTCAACCTCCCTTTTCGAAATATTTGTTGGTGTATGCACAAGGCTAGCAAAATCTTCAGATGACGCTTGCAGAGGACTTTATGATAAATTCGAAGGATGCAACACAAGCTAACAGACCATATTTCAGCCCGTTTCTTCCTCTCCAAAACAGAGAGGAAAAACTCCCCTCCTTTTCCCTCTCTCCTCTCCAGAATAAGGTTGATGGCTTTACAAGACACATTTTAAGTTGGTGTGACATGAATGCTTTACTTGGCAATTTTATAAAGGGCTACAAAGCTTTGAAAACTGGAAATGAAATGTGAGGGAGCCGAGATGTCACGTTAGTCTTTCAACTTTTGGGATGCTGTTTTAAATTCTGCCCTGAAACACCAGCAAAACCGCATTTTTTTTCTTTTGTTCAAATTAATAAAGCCACTGTGCAGCTTAGTACAATTGACACTTGTCACCTGGGAGAGATCCTGCACGGAAAGACTAAGGCGACTACGGTCATGGCTACATTGCAGCTGTAGGAAACTTGCACAGCAGCTCTGTGAATTCGTGCATGTAATTATGCACGGAACGCGTATTCCGTCAGCCCTGCTTTCGCTGGGAAAGTTAATCATCATTTACTCTCACGGGACGTGCCTTGAAGCCTGTTTAGGAAGCTACCTTTCGCCGGGCGTGCGGCTCGCCAGCGTACCCGGCAATACTTCACCTACAGAGGCTCGTGACGGGGCTGACCAAACGTCCGCCCCGCGGAGCGCTTCGCGACGGATACCGTCCACCGGTTTTCTAGGCTCTTTTCTTAAGCACCCACAGGACAACGCACAGCAGTAGTTCCCCTCTATATAGCAACACTCAGCAATGCTTCTAGGCGTTTGGCCGGCGGCCGGCCGAGGCCTGGCCGTAGAAGAGCGTTTCTTGCTTTCGGTGCCGCTGGCAGCGTCCCGGTGGGAGCCAAGGGGACCGGAACAACCCCGGCCGGCGGACCTTCCTCTGCGGGATTGACCTCTCAAGGTTTCTGTTGGTTTTCCAGGCTGCAAAAAGCTCACGTTTTTTCCCCGAGTTTAGTCACAACGTCTGCAGAAACTGATCAGAAGTCACCTAACAGGAATTTGAAAGGTATTTTTCAGGGACTAACCGTTTAAGGATTTTCTTAAAATCAGATTTCTACAGTGAAGTCAAAAAGCAGCTGAATTCTAGAATATTCATCCTACAGGATGCTCAGATAGCTACAATTTACCTCCCTATTTCATCAACAACATCACCATTTCATTAATAACACAACTATACATCACAGTACTGCCACACCACAACGCTTTTTAAAAAGTGTAATTATTCTTTTACAAAAATGCACTGGCTCCTTCCAAGAAACATAACAAACTCCCCAGCACGCAGTTAAGGAAGCACCCGGTTGCCATCAAATCTGCCGTCCTATCCACAGGCTGAAACTATAAATTTCCAGTAGACGTCAGGACTAAAGGTAGGCAAGACTGTTTAGATGCTTAACTAACCAAAATAAACATAATTGGAAATTTTTCACTGCGATGCAGCAGATAATCGATAGAATACTAAATTGTCACTTCTGCAAGCATTGTTTCAACACAGATGGGATGTTAAATGAGCATGGTAACCTCAAAATGATTCCTAATTTATGTGAAGATTATAAAATGCTGGATTTGTAATTACTGTTTTCCTTGATGCACACATGCAACTCAAATTAGCACTAATAGAAGTTATATGTACACATGAAGATAAAACCCCCCATACTCCTATTACAGCTCTTTCCTCTCAAAAATTAATGACTTTTTTGTCAGTAAACATTGGCGGAGGACTTCTGCACAGCACCGTTGTAAGATTTAAAGATACAGCAGATGAACCTTTAGAAAGAACAGCTGGAAGTTCATCCGGTCATACCTGCCGCCGCGCCCCAGCCTGCTCCAGGATCTCCCATCCGTGCATTCCAGACTGTGCAGAGCTCAGTGACGATGGCTTTGAGACAGACTGACAGCAGGAGCAGTGGCTACTGCAGCTCAGCTCAATATGGTGCAAGTGTGTTAGAAGAACTATCAAAATTATGTGGATATTAAAAAAAAAAAGATTTCCTGCTTTCTCATTCGATAATGAGAAACCAGAGTTACAGCTGCGCAAAAAAGAAACCCAGTCAGTAACTACACACAATGTCATGTCAAGTGCTCAAGCAAATTCTTAAAACTTTTGTTGTTCACAAGCTGAGTGACATTTATAGAAGTACAGTATTTTAAAGTAAGAAACAGTCAAGCTTTTAACAAGAATTTTCATTCTCAGCGCGATACATCCAAGATGAGTGCTCTTCACACGTCTTTGCCGCTCCGTACACTGAAAATCAAGGGGATGTGAAAACTTACCTTTCTGAGCCATCCTCTGGAACTCGCTTGCCGTATGCTAACGCCCACCCCCCCTTTGTTACCACCTTCACTGCCGTCACCGAGCACTGCAAACAACTGCTTTTGCTAGAAAAGGCCAATTCAGAGCTTCCCTTCCCGAGTGGGAGACCTGTGCTCCCCCCGCCGCCACCAAAACCACTGCTCGTCACGTTCCACACCGCTGACTGACTGTTTCCTCTGGAAATTGCTGGAAGAGCCATTTTGACAGGACACCCATTTCTATTCCCGAAGATAAATCCTTTATTTAGCGACAATCGCCTAGACACGGATGAACAGGAGTCAGGGTAAGAAGTCTTCCAGCAGAACGTTTACACACTGATCCGTCTAACAGAACTGCCGAGAGTAAACCGAGGGATCACCTGCAAGCAGCAAATGATGACGATCCATTTGTAAAAAGCAAAACAACCTCCCCACCAACCACTAATTAAGATTTCTAACTTGGAGGTTAGAATAGCCAGAATTCTGTGTGCTGTGTGTGTCTTCATATCCTGTGCCTGGTAAGTTTTCACACGGGAATTAAAATGAAGTTCTGTAAGTTCACAGTTAATAGATGACCATACACTGCAAGGAGCAGCCCCTTTTTCACAAAAAACCGCCCATTTTTCACAAACACATTTCCTTTCAAAAGAGAGAACGAAAGATGGAGAAAAAGATTAAATGGCCTTTTCCACTCTAAAATTGCAGACAAAGACGTTTACAATGGTAGTAGATGACTTGAACTTGAAAAACAACCAGCTGAAAGTCCAGAATATGAAAAGCTGCTGTTTACAAAGGTGATGTTCCGCATTAGGGAGGAGCAGAATCACCAAGCTCCACAGAGGCTGTGGAAGAGCTCCGAAGTAAACCCATTTTCTGTAAGAAACGAAGGCTTTGTGAAGAGATGCCATGTGGACTGTCTTAAGAGTCAGTGCACTGCAGCCAGCCTCTCCAAAGCCATCACTCTCCCATTCAGCGTTTTAAACATCTGCTTCAAGAGGCGACACTCTGGAATCGTAGTGTATGAATAAAAATTAAAATAATAAAAACCCAAACCAAACCAAACGAGCAGAAGTTTTGCTTTCTAGCAGACAGGAGAATCACCAACTATTGCTACTGCTTCTCCGAGACGCCCGCTCACAAGCAGAACCCAACACTCAGCAGTTTGCTCTTGCGTCTGTTTGACGGAACGGTGCGAGGCTGCGGCAGCGGAGGGTCCTGCTCATTTACGGCGTTTCAGCTCCGCGGTGGCTTTGTCTGCTTTTCTAGGAAGTTTTTCCGAAATGGGGGGAGAGAAACCTTTTTGCTCTCATTAGTACAGATTCCCCCCCCCCTCCATTTCTTGTGTGTAGCTGCTAAATTTACAATGGTAAAGTGTGTTTTGTAACCTGTGTCTAAGCAGCAGATAGAGAAACACAGAAAGGATTCATTCAAATAAAGCCACAAACAAGTCAGGAATGTTTTACCTACTGACTCCCTGACACTGGAAGTTGTCGGTCACCTCCAGAAACTCACTGCAATTCTTTAAAACAAATATCCTACTGTATAACTGGCCTTTTTTTTAGGAAATGCCTTTGTTAAGAGTTACCTCCCTGCATGCAGTTTGCTTAAAGTTGGACAAAGCTGCAGCACATTCATTGGCATCAAAAATGGCGGCAGAGCTAGATACCAGCCTTACAGCTAAACCAACCCTTTACAGATTCAAACACTCATCATCTCTGGTATTCACCTGCTGAAAAGGGTCCTCGTTCCAAACCTATGACGCCCAAGACTCTTAGAGTCTTAGTCCACCCCCAGTGATAAAATGCATCAGCTCTGTACAATCACTTGTTCACCTAAAAACTTCTCTTCACAAACACGGTCAAATTTGGCATTAAAATGGCTTTTGGTTTCAGACTATTTAAAAGATCGTGTTAGCTTCTGTGCTCTCTGTATGCAATTACTAGGATGTCGAAGTCCTGCAATACAGAAAGCTGAGAAAAAACCCTTTTCCTCCATCTTTCAGACCAGTGACATTTCTAATACTTGTGCCACAGGGAAAAAAACCCCAATCTTCAGGATTAAAATAGTACTATTTACAGCCATTGCACATTACCCGCTGCACGTGACAGCAGACAGGTTATTTAATTCCAAAAACTAGCTCTTGCGGGGTGGGCAGGGATTGGAGAGGGACGACACGTTGTTTGGGTTCCTTATTAGCCACGATACAGGAAAGGGAGATGCCTCATAAAAGACTTTTTATTAAACCTTTGCTAACTGTTTCTGGCAGTTCAGAGATAACTGCACCTTTGTAGTCAACCTTACTGCTGTCAGAAACTAAAAAAGGAGACAATTAGTGAAAAATAAAAGGAAGATTGTAAGCTAGAAGAATTCTGAACTGCCACTGCATTAACAAGGCTTCACTTTGCTTCTGCACTCCAAGGATGAAAATCAAAGTCCTTGCATTTGATAGACTTTAAAATAATTTTTAACTGGAGATTGATGCCAGGTTGTTTTGTTTTTTTTTTTTTCATTCATCATTTTATTAGAGAGAAAATGAGTGACTAGCAGAAAAGATAGCAAGGGTTTCACTCCCTTTAACGCACTGACCCTATATTTAGTTTCAGGGGAGGATATAACAAAAAAATAAACGCTATTTGCAAGTAAATTTCCAGAAGCTTCAAATTCAGTGCTTCACTAGTGCTCACACTGAGAAATCTTGCATCTGATTTACAAACGTAGTTATATCAGTGTAATTATACTGGTGTAATTCCCCAGGGAAAAGAAAAAAGTTATTTTTCAACACCCAAGAGAAAGATTTTTATTTTTAAATTCAACACGAAGAATTATACCGGACTAGCTAGCGATAGATAGATACGATAACTCTCCCTGAAGAGATAAAGCCTAAAAGTACAATCCTGTCGTGGTGGGTTGACCCTGGCTGGACGCCGGTGCCCACCAAGCCATGCTCTCACTCCTCTCCTCAGCTGGACGGGGAGAGAAAACAGAACGAAAGGCTTGTGGGTGGAGATAAGGACGGGGAGAGATCACGCACCACGTACTGTCACGGGCAAAGCAGACTCCACTCGGGGAAAATTAATTTTATTTATTGCTAATTATAAGTCAGAGCAGGGTAATGAGAAAATAAAAGCGAATCTTAAAACACCGTCCCCCACCCCTCTTCTTCCCAGGCTCCACTTCACCCCCAATTCTCTCCCTCCTCCCCCCGAGCGG
>NW_010514191.1:0-7828 GCF_000687285.1 Phaethon lepturus
CAGGAGAATGCTGTGGGAGATGCTGTCAGAGTCTTTGCTAAAGTCCAAGCAGACAACATCCTAGGACAGCTAAGGGAATCTATAGGTAAGAGCTCAAAGGGGAGCATTGTGTTTACTTACCTTTGCTTCCAGCAGCTTGTTTGGTCACTTGCATGATGATGCCTTTCACCCCTGCCTCTTGTAGAAAAACTGTCTTTGGTCCTCCAACCCTTTACGCTCTACCTAGCGAAATAAATTAAATGGTGTTCAATAGTGAGCTAATTAAATACTCTTAACATTAGTGTGGGCTCTCTACTACTTTAGAGAAAGCTGTTCTTGAAGACTGTCCCTAGAAAATGGTTTCTTTTAATTAAAAAGTTACTACAGCTCAAGCCATATGACAAAATGTATGTAAACGACTGATTCCTATGTCTCGGTATAATTTTAAGATGACAGTGTCTTTCATTCATGTCAATAGTTTAATTGAAGGAGACAGCAATTTTGTACAGAAATCTAACACCAGTTCTTGTTTCGGTTTAGAAAATGTACGATTTAGTTGTTATTGTGAACTGCTTAGTCTCCAAGTACTATGGACAATACAAGAAAAATCACCATCTTTTCAGAACCCACAGTTATTTGCATTCTTACATATTGCATATGTATGTATTCTTTTCACTATCCATACCTTCCTCTTCTCATTCTCTGTTCCCACACCTTCACTGTTCTCAGCTGAGTAAATGCTCAACTACTTTTTTTGTGCTGTGCTCCCTCTAGTAACATATTAAACAGTCTCACAGTTTTACTTAAACTGAATAAGGTGAACCACATTTGAAACAGCCAATACCCAAAACGTGAATGAGTTCACCGTCAGCAATCTTAATTTAATACCGGTGAGCTAGAGACTTTAATTTCAAGCTCTTGATGTTGTACCACATTCAATTCCAAGACAAGTTTAATCTTTTCCTTTAGTTGCAAGATGACTCTTACCAATTTGTTGCATTTCAGTACAAAATAAACTTATTTTATTGCATTCTTTTGAACCGCCCTTGAAGGGAGAAATCCTGCAAAGACGCTCTGTCCTGTGATGCATTCTGATAGTGGTTTCTTTGCAGAAGTTACATCCAAACCTTCTATGTCAATACTTCAGATTTCAACGACGCTCATCATCCATGATGATAATAAAATACGCGGGGTTCTTAGCAGACTGCAAAATGTTCTGTAAGAGAAGATAGAGCTCACAGCCCCCTTACTTCAGCCAGTTCTGTTTTATGTCTACCTGACATTCTTTATTTGCATGCACTCTCTTTTATACATTGTTTAAATATACTGTAAGGTTGCTGCTTTTGTAGCAGTACAAATATACACCCTGGAGTAGGTAATCCCAGCCTCAGTTCATTATTCAGTTACATACACCGGTTAGCATAGGATTTCAGTTCAGCAGCTGAGGAGTCGAGCAGCATTTTACAAAGCCCTTTTAATCCTCTTTTTATGACAATTTATAAAGGAAAGAAGAAAAGTAATGTCTGTCTTATGGCTTCATTTTAAGTAGCATTTAGAGACTTTGATTGAATATCTAGTTCATTCAAAATGGTAAAGTTTTACTTTTATTTCTAATGCTCCGGTTAGGTTTTAGGGGGTTTTTGGCTTTCTTCCATTGTCAGGAAGCGTTGTTTCCAAATATCATCATTTATTAGAGGAGTAAGTCTTTAAAACATACAAAGGCAGGCAAAGAGGTGAACACCATAGTCTTTTTAAAAGTCTTCTAAGGAGTAAAGGAAAGGTAATTCAGCCTCCCTCACCGTGCCTGGACCTGCATTCCTTCCTTTAGGAACAGCTTCACGGATCTCCCTGTCATTCCTCCCGAAAAAACTACCCAGGTGCCTTGGAAGCCCCCTCATTATGTCGCATGCCGTAGCATTGGAAGCGTAGCGGCATCGTTACGCAGCGTGCGGTACAGCCTGTGAATCAGGGCTCCCTTACGACGGCCAGTGCTTCTCAACGGTTTGGTTTCGGGTCTCCTGTGCTGTCTCTCTGATGGTAACTAAATGTTTCGGAACCGTTTATACTGACTCCAGGGACAGCTGTTGAGGAGAAAACTCCTTGCTTCAAGCCAAATATGGAGTTCGTGGCTTAGCTCAGGAATTGGACAGTACCCAAGAATTTGTTAGGTTTTCTTCCCCTTTGCTCTGAATTGTCCAACATCCCCCCCTGCCTCCCCCTCGCCCCAAAACTCCCTCCACAATAATAAAATTTAAAGCGTATCCAGAGTGCTTACTATATGCTGACATTTTCTTAAGGGGACGGTGTCAGGTTAACTTAGGCCTAAATTCTGGATTTAATAATAACTTCTTAAACAAAAACGTAAAGTTAATACAAAATTTAAGATTATTTTAAACTGTCTCAGCAAAAAGACCAGTTCATATTTTAAGAGGCCCCTAATGTTGTTGCATTTCTAAGAAATATCTCATTCTATAAAAGCTAGTAAGTGAAACCAAACAGATTTTTTTAAGTTCAACACACTGGGCTGCTCTCACTGCCCAGGCAGAGAAAAATATAAGGAAAAAAAAATATTTTTCGAATGTTCGTTTTTAATGCTTTATCTTATATTAATCACACATCATACAGATAATAGTTTTTATTACAGCACTTACAACCTTGTAACCAATATGCCTTTAAAAGAAAATGGGCCTTTGTCCTAACACTTAAGTTGCAATTGATAATGAAAACAATAATTTCCACTTCCCGAGGTCTTCCATTTCCACTAGCCAAAGGTCTATCTACTTTTCCTATGACCAATCATAACAAATACATGAAGATTACTAAAATACATTAAATACTAACCAAATTCTTCTTCAAAAAAAAAGGAAATATGTTTATAAAATGACACGTATTTGTTACAGGAAACATCTTAGTTCGAACTTACTGTGTAAAACTTGTGTCATACGTTTAATTTCTGTCTATTTTTAACTTGCTTTAAAAACCTGGGACAACAAAAGAAAGCTACAAATTCCACGATGTATTTAGAAAATATAGATTAATAATACTATTATAATACTATTCTCCACAGCTAACTCCTATAGAGGTTTTCTGTGAATGACACCTTATATGTCACATAAATAATGTCACAAGTCTTTTGTGAATGATATGATACACCAGTTGCAATAGAGAAGGAACTTGCTAGCAAGAAAAAAATAGTTTTTCAATAAAATAAGGCACTATCAAGAGTAAAAACAAATCAGTAACTGCTAACCTCCAAGGCATGGGTGACTCAAAGCAAATAATGCTTAACCCTAGTGATATGCAAAGTATTTTAAACATTTGCAATTGGGAATATCTGAGAAGTTATGAGTTTAAAAAAATGCTTCTTGAGTTTTATTGAGTTCTTGGTGGAGGTGATGCACCTGTGGGATGTTAGTCCCGCAATAACAGCTTTATTATGACCACTCGTCATGACCAGAGAGCTCTGCCCCCTGAAAGGATGGGTTGCAGGGGAGGCCCGAGGTTCTTTCCTTGGTCATGTGCTGCAGCCTCAGAAACTGCCTTCAGCGACCTACTGCACCACCCGAGTTGGCAGGAGGGCTCTGCTCCTCTGGGAGGAAATGAGTGTTGGTCCTTTAGGCAACCGGCAGTGGTCAATAAACCTCCTGCCTGGAGCTCTGCACAGCAAAGGTATTAAAGAAGAATGGTTGCAGAGCTACAGAGTCCTAGTGCAAGACACCCATGGAGGACATAGTGTAAGGAAGCCCCCTTGGCTGCTGCACCACACACTGAGTTACCCTGGGCAAATAGCTATGGCTTAGATCTTCAAGGAAGATTTTTTATGGCACTAAATCCAGTCTACCTCTGGATGGAGTTATAGGCAACTGTATGTTAGAAAGTACTCAAAAAGTTAAAAGTCTGACTTCCATACTGGTGTTTCTCTAGCCTAGTCCCTTGAGAGGCTTTACACTTTCTCAGGATTTGCCTTATAGATGTTTATTTGTGCAGAATCAGTTTGGGCTACCTCCAGACGTGGCCAGCAGAAGCAATAAATGGGATTACAGCACCAAAGGAGGAGAGGATCCAATTCCCTCCTCTTAACTCACACTTGTTCACCACTCTTCTAAAAGTGTGTGCCTGTTACTGCTAAAAACTCAAGATTAATTAAACTTAGAAATAATATTATATGTTATGGAAGCCCACAGTTCAGGGAATTCCTTGGAGACATGTTTTAGTTGTCTAAGGAGGCACACGTCTCCTCATGGCTTACAGCCTCTACTTCCAGAGCCCGCGCTTTGAGTAGCAGACTATTTTATATAGGCTATTTGCTGACATTGTGTGTTCTAATCTGGTCTTAAAGAAAAAAACCCCATCTGTATAACTGTATTTCCAGAGGAATCCAGGGCTTTCACCAGGCCCCAGGGGTTAGGCATCCTGGGAGAATTCCCAGTAGATGGCATCCTAGGGGACCCAGGCATCACTCAGCCCAGGCTCAAGACCCTTATAAGAGGAGATGGGTGTTGATTTTCACATCGATGAAAAAAAAAAAAAATAGACTCAGTTTTTTATATCAAAAGTGGAGTCTCTTACGAGAATAGACACTTCTAGTATTAGATAGCAGCTAAAGTGGGTTACTTAGAATGTGGCTTGGATTGTTCTTGAATTTGGTTTCCTGTTGCTAGTTCTACATCTCTAAACAAGGGACAAGTGAGGAAAGAGTCCAGACCAGGTTGAGAGAGTTAGCAACAACTTCAGCTGTTAGGGCAGAGTATGCCCCATAACTCTGAATCCATCCCTACCTTCACATCTGTCTGGTAACCCCTAGATACACCGCCAAGCTAAAGGAATCTACTGAAGAGGCACTATAGCCTCTGTTCAGGAGGAGCTGGTGTTTTGTGGGTTTTTTGCAACTGCAGAGGTGGGCTTTAAAGAGGATTTTATTTAAAGAATTCATTGGTAGGGAGCAACAATTCTTGGCACAAAAAATATTAGGAGACTTGCTTTAAGCATAATGGGCCTCTCAACATTGCTAGATGGGGACGCAAAAGAAGGGAAACAGTGATGGCTGGACGCGTTTCATGGATCAGATAGTCCCACATTCACATCAAGCCTGAGCTCCTAAATCCTGTTCTGATCTGCCCTTCTAACATGGATGTGGTAAAACTTTATTTTCTCTGACAAAACTTGCAGCGCTCCTGTTTAGCAGAGTACTTTTCATAACACCTACAGGTTATCACCTACTAGTGCTTGGGCTTGTATAAGCATGGGGCCATGATAAAGAGGTCACAGCTTACACACGAGGGAAAAGAAAAACATGTAAGTGTTACTGCAGTTTTTCTAAAGCGGAGGCCTGGAAAAATTCATGTAAACTGTGCATAGCTGTAATGTGAAAGGGGACATTTGTTTCTTCAGAAGGAATTAGTATGGTGCAAGAATTGTCTTGGCAGATAAACACAACATATTTGCTCAGTGTGTAAATAACTTTTTCTTCTGTAAAACTTCAAGTGAATAAGTAACTTTTTGAAAGGCAAAAAGACTCCCTCTTCACCTTCTGTATAGCGACACATACCTGTTCCCTTAACAAAAAAAAAAAAAAAGACAACCAAAAAAAAAGAAAAGAAAAGAAAAAAAGGAGATTTTTAATTCTACCTTTTGACCTCAGTAGTTTCGGCACAAGTTTCAAATGTCAAACCAAAGAGTATTGCTCATGAAATGAAATCTGCTGGCAAAGGTAACTCTCCTATTGAGGTCACATTCTAGAGTTCAAACTGTGGGAAAACTGATACTTTTTTCCCAATTTTCCTAAGACATTAGTCATATAAATATTTTCTAATTACAGAAAACACTACACATGACTTTCCCTATTGAAACGTATTTGTCTGAATGCCTATTACGCAGTTTCACTGGAAGGAATGCCTGCCTTTCGCAAATCGCATGCAAACGGGTCCTTCCCTACAGGCTGACCTGGGGAGGAATGAAACCTCTCCAAACCGTAGCAGCAATCTGGACAGAAATTCCTCTTGAGCTTGAAGCAGAGGAGGTCTGCACTTCCGGAGATGCCGTATGCAAATCTAGCATTACACGCCGTTCAGCCGCGGACTCTCTGCATGCAGTAGCATATTGGCCAAGTCAACACCCTACGTTAATGCCAGGCTGAAGCTCTCAGCTGGACCTGCTCAGTTGAGCCCAGAGTCATAGAGGTTTTCTGCTGGAAAGGGGTCATTCATACAAAAGTCACAGAGTTGATGTCAAAACCTGCCTCATGGGAGGGAGAAGGGTGGAGAGGAGAGAACTCAGCTTAGGCAAGAAGTTACCCTTTTACACTAAGATATGGTCATCTCAACAGCCTGGATCATTTGAAGGCTCAGACAGCAGATTCCCAGACTCCAGATAAAGACTTTTTTTTCCAATTTAATAGCAAGTCTATCAGGACAGGGGACCCAGGGTGCTCCTGGGTGTTAGCAAGGAGCATAAATATACCCACTGGTACACCATGAGTCATTTTGCCGCTTGCCAGAACTCAGCAAAAAAAATCACATTGTCTTGCCTGTTTTCTTTGGACAAAATTACTTCTATCTACACTATTTCACCTGGAGTTTTTTCTCTCTACTTATTTTGTGAGTTGTCAGTGGCAGGACTGGTTCATTATTTGCTGTACAAGAAAGGAAAAAAAGGGGGTTCATTTATAGCCTATAAGGAAATTAAAGCATAGAGGCACAACAGTTTTCAAAAGAATGAACAAAACAAAGCCTAAATGAATTTTTCTACCATTTTTAGACAGATTTTGACACTCAGCAGGTTGGAACCACTTAGTCTTTTCTCATGATTCAGAAGTATGTCCGCCATACACTTTAAAAGCATTAATGAATATATCACCCTGCAGAACACTAATGCAGGCATTATTCATCCTGCCTCAGCTTGTTTGAAATGTTTGCATGAAGAGCAACTCTAGTAGGTACTGTTTCATTTCATCACTTACAGTGCCTGCAACCTGACTGCAGTAAAATTTACAGCACTGGGCTCTGGTATGATTAATATATTACTGCCCTAAGCATCTGCTATACTTTTGGTACCGTTACACACAGGAGGTTCTGTTGGATACCACTCTTTGTGACTTCACCTATCATGGATTTAAAGCTAGCAAACGTTTCCTTGAAGTACGCTTTTAATCATAGATATCAGACATAGGAGACATTCTATGAAATTTGTACAAGAGCTGCTTTGGAAGAAAATTATACAATTCACGCTAAGCAGGTAACCTAAGATTAATCTGCTTGTGTCTACTCATCTGTAATTTAGAACTAGATCATTCCGCAAAACAAAAAGGCCCATAAGACTCTTAGACAAATAAATGGATAAAAACACCCAAAAAAAGTCTCCCTTACTTAGTTATCAGGCAAAGCAAGGGAGAGATGGAAACTCCACACACGCACTAACCCTGACACGTCCTCTTTGCTCTTTTTGGGGTGCCTCATCACGTGAGGTAGAAAGTGGCACAAAAACCCCACAATAATACTGCTTGGAATGGCTTGCTTGTGGTGGAATCTGCACTGCTGAGAGGACAGAAAGCAAGTGAGGAAACAGGACATGAAACCAAAATACAGGCCACCGTTCACCTGCAGCAGCCCTCTGCCCTGCTCCTCAGATGTGATACAAAACACCAGCCGAACACCAGTGGAGTCGTAACAGAAAGCAATGAACTGTGAGTATGGCTGCTCCTGGGAACTGGGCTCTTTTCTACTCAGGTGGCTGCCGGTTACCAACTCTACTGGCTTTTTTGTTAAAGGAAAGTCTCTTTCCAAGGGTCTTTTAGTCAGTCTGAGTCCTTTCATGTCTGCTTTTTGATCACATCTTTTATAAAAAAGTTTTG
>NW_010514192.1:0-598 GCF_000687285.1 Phaethon lepturus
TCCTCATTGTTCTTCTTCTCGTTCTCTTCTTCCTTTTTTCCTCATTTTTCTCATAATCGTCCTATTCTTTCTTTTTTTCTTTTGGTTTTTCTTGTTCTCTTCTTTGTTTTTCTTTTTCTTCTTTTTTTCCTCATTGTTTGTTTTTTCCACCTCATTTTCTTCCTTCTTGTCTTCTTTCTCCTGCTTGTCCTCCTCATCCTCCTCATTTTCTTTCTCCTTGTCCTCCTCTTCGTTCTCATTCTTCTCTCTGTCTTTTTTCTTTCTCATCCTCATCCTCTTCTTTCCTCTTGTCTTTTTCTTTCCTTTTTTTTGTTGTACTTTTCCTTTTCTTTCTTATCCTTGTTGTCTTGTTCTTTTTCTCATCCGCCCGTTCATCTTCCTCCTCCTCCTTTTCTTCTCATCTTCCTTTTTCTCATTTTCTTTTTTCTCCTTTTTTTCTTCTCATTCCCTTTTTTCTTCTTTCCTTGTTCTCTTTCTCCCTACTTTTTTTCTTCCTCTCTTCTCATTCCCTTTTTTTCTTTCCTTGTTCTTTTTCTCCCTACTTTTTTCTTCCTCCTCCTCCTCCCCCTCCTCGTTCTTTCCTTCCTCCTCCTCCTCC
>NW_010514193.1:0-7217 GCF_000687285.1 Phaethon lepturus
TAAGGGGAAGCTATTCTTATGGAAATGTGTAAAACTGTATCATTAGGGTATGTGTCTGGATAATTTACAATGTATCTGGGTATATGCTTTTAGATATATATGATCTTCAGGGATCTTATAGAACTTTGTCTCCTTTTCTATACTTTGGAATGTTCTTTGTACTAGGACGTGGAGGACCACGTCTTCCTAGTGTAGGCATTGATTACTCTGTGTGCAAACTACTTGGCTATGCAACCAACTTTTGAAGGGTTAGACCCTTTAGGGGGATGAAGATGCTGTATGTAAAAATAATATACATTGAATGCAACAGGTGATCCCTGTGATAGCATCTGAACTGACTGCAAGCAGTAAAATCAGAGGATGCTCTCTGTGTGAGTGGATGCATATGTATCTTAGTACCGAGATAACCTTCAATCTGGGGTATGGCGAACGTCCCATCAGCAGGGAAAGCTCTCTGTGGTTCTCATCAGGCTGTTAGGGTTTATTCCCATTCATGCCTGCACTGGGGATGAAAAGGATTGCTTATAGTTTAAAGATGCTGGCTTAGAGAAAAAGTAGGGATTCGGTGGATTGTCAGCAACAGATGGAGATCTGTCTGTAGAGGAAAGGGATATGAAAACAACAGCAAGTAGAGAGTACACTTCTGTCTTTAGATGGAGGTAACAAGTGAATGGAATGTATCAGAACCTGAAAAAAACTCCAAGAAAAAGGGAAATATTAACTGCAACCTTAATTCCTGTTGTTTTTCACTTTGCATAGTATGCATCTTATGAAAATATGTATGTCTTTTTTTGTGGGGATTTTTTGTATGTATCGCTTCAAAGTGAGAGATTTTAAGTTCTCCGAATAATATATTTTGCAAGTTTCTAACACAGTTATTTCATTATTTTTATTTCTGGTTGAGACCGTCCCTTAAGATTGACGGGCCCAGACTGTGGTGTACAAGTTTACACACCAGTCGGCTGTGGGATGCACACTTGGAGGACGGCTCAGTCCGTAACTGTGATGTCCATGTTAAAAACAACAACATACTTTTACATTTAGAATTTAATCTTGTTATGCAGGAACACAGCAGAGGGGGGGACACTGAATTATTATGGACATCTGCTAAAAGTGTATGATGTACCTTATGTTGTATATTAAGTGGGCAGAATGGAGTAACCATATTCAATATCATTCCTGGGCTAGAGCATTGTAAATTGGAAAGTATTTCCTACAACACAGTCAGTAATCTGCCATAATTTTTTAATAGCCAATAGAAAAATTAATTGTCGGTACATTAGGAAGAGAGCTGCAGTGAATTAAAGCCTAGGCAATAACTATAAAATTCATTGAGGCTGAGGCTCATGTGGTATCTGCTTTACTTCTGGATTTCGATGGGGTAAATGCATCAGTCTGACAAACATAGTTAAATCCTATTTGATTGCGTGTATGTAGATAAAGGGAAAATGCTGCTGCTATTTTGAAAAATTAAATGCTTCATATGCCTTCACACATTAGTGCTTTTGCTCGAATAGTTCTTGCCTTTCATAAATGTATCTTTGATTTTATGTTACCTCAGTTGCCTGAAAAATACTTTTTTTTTCCCCCTGGAATATCACGATGAGCTATCTTCTTTTATTCTGGAGATATTTGAAGCACATGGTTGCAAGCAGAAAGTTGCCTTTTTTGCAAGGGGATTTTTTTGCTTGGCCACAAATTTTAGTGAACTTTTTCTTTTGTATTTTTCAGGTTGATATGCTCCGATAAGATGCCCCATTCTTTTCATCCATTAGATTTCTTTGTGGGCAGTGGCAAAGTTGAAAGGAATCTATATTTCTGAGATCTTTGTAGGTCATAAAAATGTATCAAGAGAAGAAAAGTTGCAATATGGTGTTAGACTGATCAAGAACAATTCATACCCCGGGTAATACCCTGCCATTCCCTATTGCTATTTCCTTGTATTTTTGACACTGTGCTATGAAGGACATTTATTTTTATATTAGGTATTCACCTAAATTCTATACACAGCTTTTCCTTCTTCAGCAATTTAAAACCTAGCTTAAAAAAAAAAAAAAGGAATGGTAATATATTTCATGCACTGAATTGTGTTCTTTTAAAGGCTGTAATTCTTATATAGATAGTCTCCTGGGGTGAGAGATGTCTATTGCACTGTTGTGCTTAGAATTTGAAAATCAGAATGAGCAAGAAGCAGAATAGGAGCAAGAATTATATATGGCTGTATTTTCTTGACAGAACTTTTTGAAAAGTAAAAATAGATTATGTGAATGACTGAAACAGGAATACCTTTAAGAAATTTAATAAGTGTTTTCTTTTAATATCTTAAAAATAAAAAAAAAATAAAATAGCAAGTCATAACTTTTCTAGAAAAGACTTAAAATACCAGTATTACCAGCCTAAGAACTACTGACAGCTTCAGATGAATCCTGTCTTCTGTCTAGGAACTATCGGAAATTATCTTTCTCTTGTGCTCTTAGACATGTCCTTAGAAAGACAAACTGTCACTTTAGCCACACATGGAATGGCAAGCACTGTTGGACTAGATGGATTTACTGGGAATTTGTTCATTCCTGGCTATGCAACCAAAATAACGTTAAAAATGCAAAGTATGTTTTTGCAGAACAATTCCCACAACAATTCTCTGAGCAAGAACTGGAGCACGTGTGACTATGACAGTGAGGGATACAGTCTGGGATGTTGGTGAAGAACCTGAAGAAACAACCTAGAGTGAACATGATCCCAAGAATGGAACTGAACTGCTGCAAGATGGGAGTCTGTCTCTGGTTCTCTTTACAGGGAGGAAAAGGCACTTCCATGCAGTAATTCACCCTTCCCTAGGACAGACACTTAAAAGAGATCAGATGAATTGAGCTCTAGAAAAGACTACTTGTCCCTGTTGATCATAAAAGTCATCATACATCGCTTAGATAAAAATTTTCATTTTGCAGATATTGTCTAAAGACATACAAGATATATCCTACCCTGTCCATATTGCACTTAACACCCAAACTAGCTCCGTTTCTCCACAGTTCTATATTACAATACTTAGCCCAATTAGGTTTTCAGATTTTCTCTCCTCCCTCTACAGAGAACAACTCTGTCGTAACCACATTTATGATTGAATAGGTACTTAACAGTCTTATGAATTAAATTATTTATCTCTTTAAAAATATCAGCAGACAAATCTTGAGTTTTAAATGTTGACACTTCTCTTGGGAAGCAGGAAGGAAGCTATCAGGAGGATATCACAGTGCCAATTAATGAGGCCAAGCCTTCAAGTAGAACATTCATTAGGTTATGTGGTAGTCTCTGCAAGCTGTTCAGAAATGCAGTCCAAAGCATATTTAGCTGTAGAGCAATACTTTCCAAAACTTTGAGAATGACTGGAGCAAAAGGAATATTAAGTAATATAAAATGCGACACTTTCAAACAGCCTCTCTCCTTCTCTTTTTAGAAGAGTTTGAAGTCAATACAGTAGCTGCAGGGTCAGGATGAGTTTTGACCTCTGTTGAGTTTCCCACATTATTAGCAGAGCAATAGGCATAGTCAGAAAAGACATTAATGAAAGGGTGTCCTTTTATTATGTCTCCACCATTACAAACAGCTGACTAATAACCTGACTTTGCCCTCAGTTTAGTATATTGAGCAGAAAAAAACAGGTGAAGTAAATAATGGAGGGAGAGAGTACGAGAAATATGTACAAAAGCAGTGATGGTGAGAGATCAGTGCACTCTGTGTTATTTCTGAATTCTACATTTGGGAAAAATATTCCTGTCAGATGAATTCCTATCTTCATTGGTAAATCATGAACTACAGAAAGGTTTTGCTTTAGAAAGTACATGGTGTTTCAGGTTATGGAAGTATTTCACTATATCTTACAAGGAATTTAAAGCCGTAAGGGACAGGACATGAAATATGTCCCTATACTGAACTCAGTAACCTCAGTTATAAGTTAAAGCACTTAATTCTCAATAGATATAAATATGGATGCACCATAGGTAAAGATCAGGTGAAACTGAAATACCAACTATGCCAGAGGCCATTGCAAAGGCAGGGAATCAATTGGATAAAATATATCTAGATGAGCTTACAGGGCACGTGTATCCTACACTGCTGAGTCCCAGCCAGCCATACCTAAGGGAAATTTCTTCCTGACACTAAATCGGGAAATGTTTGATCCTGCATATGTGAACAAGATAGGACCCAAACATATAAGAAATAAGATGTTCATTTCACCCTATTGGAGAACTGATCTACCTGACCAGTGTTTCATTTCTATCTGTCAAACATTTCTGAGGCGGAAAGTGGGTACATATATATATCCTTTTTATATGGTTTTTAGTTATGTGTACACATATAGGAAAAATTTATTTTTTTAATCTATATCTATATCTATATCTAATCTGTATCTACATCAGGAAAAATTTATTTTTTTTATCTATATCTATATCTAATCTGTATCTACATAGTTATAGATAATCTAGGCTACAGTAAGCCAACTTTTGTGCAGGTGGGACAAAGGAAGAGAGAACTCAGTTTTATGCCACACAACCCTCCTTGTAGTGAGGGTCTTGAGGACTATGAGATCATTCAGTAGAACACTGATACAGTCCTGTCCTCTCAGTAGAAAAGAGCTGAAGGGAATGAAATATCCACTGATTTCAAGTCAGACCTCATTCACTAACTCTCTCCTTTTGATGCTCAAGTGGTGCTAATGTTGCAGGACAGGGAATGATTGGGAAGAGGAGTGTGGGATAAAACAACTAAAAAATGTTAAAACTTTCCTGCACGTCATTGCTGGATCAGGGTGTAGAGCCCAACCTCCATATGAAACCACAGGAAAGGCAGTGTGGATGCCATTAGTGTTGACTGACTGGAGAAATATGTGTCTCTGTCTTGCCAGACAGGCAGTTCCAACTGCATTATGATAGTACTGTGTTACTTTTCAAAACCTTCTACCCACTCAAGAACATGCCTCGCCTTCCTGGGAGGATAGTGGGGTCCTAATTCCACCAGCTCAGAGCCTGTGCTCTCAGAGAGGCTGCCTTGGCTGGGCAGAGCCACAGGGGAAATTTAGGTTGCCTCAGCCCTGTGCCTGCTGCAGGGAGGTATAGTCTGTCCCCACCACCGCCCGAACATGAACTGACCCCATCCCTGATGACATTTCATCTCCAAATGATTTGCTAACAGTTTAGCAGATCCCAAAGCTCCACCTGGGGATTCCCAGCTTGCCACAACAGTCACCCCAGCAAAGTTAGTGACAAAGGATGCATGAATATATGGGTCTTTTGTGGGAGAACACATGGCTTCTACACATTGGCAGGCTGTGGATTAAGGGGTATAAATTCACAGAGGGAGACAATGCTTCAAGCCATTAATTAATTCCTTACTATTTGTTTTTCATCTGCTTTATCAATTGCTACTACAAGCCAGTATTAATAATTTAATGTGAACTTGTTGAATTATAACTCCCTTAACTTGTGTAGAGAGAAAAGAGGAATATCTTTTTTCTGGGGCAAAACCCCTTCTTTCTTTAAGCCTGCTTCCTGGTCAGTCGAACAGACTCTCTTTGATTTCTTTAGCTGCTTGTGACTTATTTATTAATCCCGTGTGGTCCATGGGGAGGCTTTTTATAAATGTTTTAATAAAATATATTCGGTGAGTAGGGTTGGTGTCCATGTGAATTTTAGCATCCTTTAGGGAATGGCCTACAAAAGGAGGGAGATCTGATAGTAATAATTATCAACCTACCAGAGCTTACCTACCTTGCTTACTTACAACATTTCAGATAACATTTTGCATGATTGTCTCAAATTTTTCAGTTTTTTTCTTTGGATACTTTATAAAAACATTTTTATCAATGTCAGGATTTTTATTCCTTGACAGGAAATGTGTGTTATTAACAGAATTCTTTGTAAAAATATGAATGATAGTATAATTGGTACATTAAAGAAACAGACCAACCTTCTGGATAGATCCAAGTGGAGTTCTCAGTAATAGATAATTTATCAATTAATCATCTCAGTGTGGATGGATTAAAATAATTTCAATCAGTTTTATGTGAAACTTTGTGGGTTTGCACTTAAGAACTTTGTTCACCTTTCAGTTTGGAAGAGAGACAACATAGGTATTGTTTCTTCAGTTGAAAGAAAGCCAAAAAAATATCAAAGCAAAACCTAACTGATGCTCATCAAAATCCTTTTTTTTTCGCAGAAATGAGACAAAACCTCTTATACTTCACCTGGTTTGCTCAAAATGCTCTCTGAATCCTTCTCTGGCACCTGCAAGTGATTCAGGTCTCAGTCCAAGTTTGCAGAGAGCCTCGTGAACCTTAATGGACCTATCAGTAAACATGTCCTCAGCTTAGGGTTCATAGAAGAGCCGATATAATGCATGGCTACTTCTGACATATGACAGTGAAATAAGGTACTTTGACCTTTGCTTTATTTATTTAAAAGATCAATCATTGTTCTAATTTTTCAGTGGTGTGTTCAGGGAAAAACTGATTCTAGGTCAGGTATGAATTTATATGTTTTCTCTGCTGAATATGGGAAAATGCTTGCTCCTCTTCGGCTCAACTGTAGAGACTTCCAGGTAGCTACAGGAGGGTGTCATCCTACAAGTAATGCTTCATTCATTTGGGCTTAAAGGATTTTTATCTATAATGCACTCTAAATGCATTTACGCATTTATTTGCATTTCCCAGAACTGAATGTTGCTTAAAATAGATAATGTGAAGAGTATGGAAGGCAGTGAGATATGCATCTTTGGTGTTCATCCAGCCATCATGCTTCATCTCAGTGATGATGGCAATTGTTTCCTTGGATTAATAACTGTAATGTTTTTGGGGATCCCTCAATAGAAAAACCATAATGTAAAAAATGCAAAAAGCTATCATTGCTGATAATGTGGCCTTCCTGATTACTTGCTCTGCATCACAAGTAATATATCAGAAAAAGATGTTCTAAAATTTCACTTAATACAAGAATTCATTAGCTTTCAAAATCAGTTTCTGGCCAAGGAGAACACTTCGGGGCTCCAGGCAGGACCGCTTGCTAGAGACTGGCAAAGAAGCTCCCTATATGCTTAATTGGAAACATGTTGCCAACTCATCGCTGTTTGCCCGTTACGCTCAGGATAAAAAAGCAGAGCAGGAAAGCTGTCAAAACACAAACACTTTTATATCCAAGCCAGTCACTTTATTTTAGAGTGAGGCT
>NW_010514193.1:7248-7844 GCF_000687285.1 Phaethon lepturus
CCACAATAAAAAATAGATAACTGGAACAAGCCTAATTGTTTATTTTCCCCTACCCTCCAGTTCAGAGTCTCAGTCAGGATGTCACTTTGGAGAACATTGTATCTCATAGAAAAAAAAATATCAAAAGAATTTGTTTATAGTGTGTGGGGATTTTTTCCCACTCTTCAAGCTGTGGACTGGTCTATTCAGAGTTGGTTTTGAATTAGTAAAAAACTCAGATGATTTAAGAGTAAGCCCTTGATATAATGCACTGGGGGGGTGATTTGGGCAATTTTCATTGATGTTAATGGAAATGATGTTCATAAATCACCCACACATCAGTGGGGAAATAGGTACTTTACCAAATGCTTAATGTTCCAGTATCACAAATGCAAATCTGATCTTTTAATATTTGAACAGTTACTTCTTCTTAAATACACAGAACGTGAATGATTTGTTCACTAATTGTCAGTTTGATGTAGTTTCTCTTGGGAGACAGGGTGGGTTGATTTTATTTTGTATTTGCTTTTATTTAGTGAAACGGTTGAAAGATCTTGCAAAGGACCCCACTGAAAGTCTGGAGAACTCTGGCTACAACTGTATTGGTATAGGAAAGA
>NW_010514193.1:7875-12723 GCF_000687285.1 Phaethon lepturus
GACACTGCAGTTCAATTGTGCATGCTGTTACACAGCTGGAAGCGTTTCTGGCATGCTGGAAGGCTGTGCCACCTAGCACTCTACCAAATACTTTGTGGGCCTTTTTTGAGAGTTAGCATGAGCTGAGGACCATTCTCAATCAGTTTTCTGGGTGCAAGCATTTTGTTTTGATGGACAGGAGAGTTTAATAACATTGACTTGGGCTAGTTCTTGACAGGTGAACGATCTGGAAAAAGTCTAATTTTACTAGTATAAACTTGGTCTCTTTGTCTATTGTGCTACATAACCTGTATTGTTCCTAAGCTTTGCAAGACTGGGTGCATCATGTTGCCATTAATCACATCTTCATCTGAGAACCTTTTACAGAGGCTGAAAGTGTCTTTCCAGAATAAATACAAGCAGGAATAAAGTGATAGTTCTAACAGGCTCTTCACTGCGCTGAGTCTCATTCCCAAATCCTAAAATGATCAATTAGTGATAAACATCATGAGTGAATGAAGTGGGTACTTCTCTATTAGGTACAAGACTGAGCAAAGCCATTTATTTCAGTCCCTCACCCAAGAGGCATGGAAAGGCAGAATTCTGTATAACTGATGGATAGACAACCCTTCTTTTAAATGTGTTTCCTGAATTTGTGTTCTGCATGAACCATAAAGATGATATTTATTATTTGTGTATACCAATAGCCATGGTTACTTTAGTTCTGTGCTACCCCTCAAAGTCATATATTCTCTCCATTGCACGTTTTAACAAAACTTTAAATTTTGTGAAGGCTTGGCTACCAGTGATGCTCTGGGCAGTTGTGGTTTTGGACCCTAGGGAATCCATCTGGTGTTGCTGCTAATTTATTTGTTAATGCTTTACTCTCAACAGGGACTAAATATTTAAAGTTTGTGACCTGCTTTTTCTCTAGCAGCTTGAGGTTTATAATTTTAATTTTAGTTTTTACATATACTGCAGTAGAAGAAAATGAACTTCTAAATAGTTTTTTTTTTCTCTCCTTTTTTCTCCTCTGTGGTTCTCAAAGGTTAGGTTTGACAATAGGAATATAGTCAGAGATACTCTACGCAACAAATGAGAAATGTTCTTTTGTGACCTTAATGTTGGCAAGTGATAATAACCAGTGAACCATGAAATACTGCTGCAATATTGTTCATGACTTTTCTGTTTTCTAAGATTAATTTTATGTTCTGAAATGAAGTGACAATCATTTATTATTCTGTTTTACATAGCTTCCACCGGGAAGCAAATATAAAAAGCTTAATTTTCTAGTCCATTTGCAGCGGTGTTCCTAGTGAAGAATCAGATATACGTTTAAATATTCCTTGTTTAATGTATATGATATAATCCTTTTGTTTAGGCTTAGACAGAAATGTCTGGTTTAGGATAGAGTTGGCTAATGTTTAAAAGCGGAAATTACTTTTCTCTCCTAGGGGTTAAATAGTTATAGTATTAATTTTTAAAACACGTGGGTGTGAACTTTGCAAGAATATTTAATTTTGAGCTACTGTTTTCTGAGAACATATCATACGTCCTAAAGAAACATTTTTCCTCTCCTCCAAACCACGGTTTCCTCAAAATGCAGCAAACAGAAATTTAGCCACCAAAAACTTCTTGCTGCCAGCAATATCTATTCTACAGGTGGACTAGAATAACATTTTCATCAGAGGAAGCATATAGTTCTCATATCAAACTTAGTTCACCTTTCCATGTACACCATTATCTTTTCATCCATAGGCTTTTGGTAAGCAAAAAATTTTATGGCTTGATAGTGCAAGTCTTACTCATCTTGAGCAGCACTTACCCATATCAGTGCTTCTGTTGACTTCAGTAATATTATAGCTTTGAAATACATCAGGTGGGGTAAAGCCAGGAAAAAAGAAAAACCTTTAATTTCAAGGTCAAATGGATGGGGGAAAGTAGATAGCAATATTTTTAAAGTCAATGTGGTTTGATTTTTTTCTTTAAAACGTGTGTGGTTATGTATGAGGATATAATTGTTCAAGTAACTAAGGGCTTGATTCTCAGAGGAGCTGAATACCAATCATTTTTATTAATGTTAAATTTCTCAGTGTCACGAACGAGTGGTAGGGTTGCTTAAAGGGTTACCACCAAAGATATCAGAAATTGAATGATTTTAATATAGTTTTGTAAAAAGGTACGACTTAACAGAATTCCATGGCAAGGTTCACTCTATTACTCACTTAACATGAAAATGTGTACAAAGAGAAACCAAGTTACTATTAGATTGGAATGATTTGCTTGTGGATCAGATTGGGTTAATGTGGCTTATATGTGTATTGAGGAGAGAAAGTAGGGGAGACCCTCCCGTTGAGTCACGAGGTTCAGAGTGGGCTGAAATCCACCCCTAGTCCCAGACTTGGTCAACGGTTTATCACTAAAAGAATAGGGTACCAGGGATTCTGGTGCAGTGCTTGGTGTAACTTTAAAATGACAGCAATCAAATTCACTAACACTACTGAGATAACTCACAATATCAAATAACCTAAAACTTACTAAGATTAATGATATTGAGACAAATCACAGTATTAAATCATAGCAACATACTAAGATCAGACACTTAAAGAGATATAAAGAAAAGAGACACATATGTACAAAGGTACCTTTTAATGTCCCCCTCGAATTCAGTTGAATACTCGCATGGAATGCTTTGCATCGCTCAACGGGTAATCAGCCAAACCTCTGAGTTGATCGTGAACTTGAGGGTTCACGGGCTCCAGAGGCATCCCACTCAGAGGGAGATGCTTGTCATTGACCACTCTGCAGGAAAGCTCAAAGGGTTTCACTTGTGACCACTATTTGTAGGACTGGGAGATGATTGACTTCAGGCATCAGTAAATTTCCATCCTTGCCACAAATCCTTTGTTGATAATTGCTAGAATTCTTGACATCCCAGTGATGCTGATACTGATGCACCCGAATCACGGCTAGGTAAGATGTGCTGCAAGGCTCTCTGGGGATGATGAGGTACTCCCATCTACGCAAGAGCGCTGGGTACAGTCAAACTCTCTGCTCCAAGGCCAAGGCTTATTGAGCAAGGAGGAGGTGGGGGGGGGGGGAGATGCACCACCACACTCAGTAAGGTATTTCAAGAAGCTAAGCACGGGCCAGGGATTCTTTATCTGGAATGAGATTCATTCAGAATGCAATGGGTACCCCTTCTTCTGGAAAACTGAACAGTTCCAAATCTGGGTGCGTAAAATTACACACTGGATCTTTTGTTTGGTCATCTCAGATAAAGTAGGCTGATTTCAAGAGAGGATGGATGTTTTCAAAAGGAAATTTGTGCACTTCTGAGCATCAGACCAGAACTAATAGAATTACTTAGCCACAGGATTAGGTGCCTGGCATCAACAACTGCCAGCAGAAAAGTACTGATCTATATACACTGTGAGTTAAGGGCCAAAGAGAAGGGTCTATGGTGTACCCATATGGAACACTATGCTCCCAGTGTCTCTCGCACTGACTGGTATTAACTGGTAGATCAAACAATAGCTAATAATTTTTGAGTCTTAAAATAAACAGATTAAAAAGAAATCCTCTGTGTTAATATTCAGATAAGTAACCTAAACTCCAAGGTGATGTGCTGTAGCATGACTCAGTTGGGTTCCAGCTGTTCACACACTGCAGGCTGTTGTTTCCTGGTTTAACGATAATCCCTTTTCTGGAGTGTTCTGATTAGATAATTGTTAAAAGCAAGAATAAAATGTTAGGTTCACTACTATTAGTTACCAAAGTCTCAGCTGCCAGGAATTAGATACAGTGCTGCTGCCACTAGATGTGCAATAAATACTGTTTGTGTTAAGAGTCAGACATTACTTTTGTTCAAGACAGCTCTGCTCATTATAACTCTACTTGAGGAGCCTTCTTGAAGATTCACAGCAAAGCCCAAGCTAAGACTAAATATAAAGCTAGCATCCTAGTGGGATTTAAAACAAATAGAAGATAAAGGACCCTGCTTTTATCTACTGAAATGGCCACAACTTGAAGTGGATAATTTACTGAATTGCATTTCATTTCCGTGTAATATAGTACATGACATACAAGCAAGATTAGGTGCTGGGATTCAGAAGCAATGAAACAGAAGTCTGTGGGTGCTCAGTGCATATTTATACATTTCTTTAAAACATGTTTTATCCAAGGAAATTCAAACGAAGGTTATATGCTGTTATTCAGAAAACAGTTTTATGGCATGATCATGGATTATGCAATCACGACATGCAGTGGTTATATCTGAACTACTCAATTTTCACTATGTAATTCAGTAAGACTGTCATAAAGGAGGTATATACAAGCGTGACTAGAAAATGTATTTTCCATATGGAGAACACAGAATTTTGCTCTAAAGGTATTAAAAATGGCATAGATACAAATGCAGTGCACAGGACAGTTTTGGAGGCTGAGAGCTCAGTAAGAAAGAGACACTAATCAAAAAGAAGGGAAGTATTGGCTTATCTATCTACATTTTCCCATTCCTATTAAGATAATGTTGTCCTTTTTTTCTGTATTTTACAACAATTTATGCTGGAATAAAAGCTCACAGGTGTTCAGCATGGGATATGGACAGAGCAGAACTGAGTGCTTCAAGGGAAACTTTCAGGTTAAAGTCAGATGAGGGGTAATTTTGTCTCAAAGTGCTTAAGTCTTCGGGTAGGTTCTCAAATGCCTCTAGTCCATTCAAGTGCTGTTCTGGGCCCCATGTCCGTTTCAGGGATGGCTCCAGCCCTTCAGCTGTTGAATCATTTGGACACTTTGAAAATTTCACCCTACAGTGCTGTATAACAGCCATCCACATCCATTATCCTCTAACTCATACAGATTTCAGCA
>NW_010514193.1:12754-51679 GCF_000687285.1 Phaethon lepturus
AGGAATTTTGGACATGCAATCACGTGTAATAACAATCTTCAGTTGCAGGATATTTATGAAATACACAGATATCGTCCGAGTGCTCATGGATGGCAAATGACAAGATCATGCATAAGTGTATCAAAGAAATGATAGTACCTTTTTTATTTGAAAGTCCATTTCTTTGTTGCTGGTTGTAACCAGCTCTGTACTGTACATTCTCTGTATGAAAACTCCCACCCCCAGTGAACAAGAGATGAAAACTAATTGAAGGATTGATTTCTTGCTCCAATTTTAATGATTCATATAGATTTGTTCTGGTATATAAAGAAGCTGTACGTAGACATGAACAGAAAGTGAAGGAAAATCAGGAAGTTACTGCATTTTCTCAGCTAGAGATCTTTTTATTTTCCTAATTTCTCCTAGGAAGCAAGAAGTTATATTTTGCTGGAAATAAACAGATTTCTCTGAGTGGCAAATGAAACTTGTTTGTCACAGCAGAGGGCAGAGCTCAAGGTCGGAGCAGAAACTCTGGTTGCCATGACACGTTTTCATGAGCTGGATCATCTCTCTGTGATTGACAAAGCTGACACATGCAAGAAAGGGAGTGAAGGTGAAGGGGCAGCCGATTTCCTCATGGTTCTGGGGAGGGGGGCGGAAGGTAAAAGAGGTAAAAGACTGATAGTAAGGCCCTCTAAGTGTGAATTTAACATAATAAAATAAATATCTGGCTAAGTGGCAGAGCCCAAGGTTGAGCCCTTAGAGGGGCAGGTAGAGGAACAGATGCTTTCCAGTGGATTTTAATCAGCTGCTGCCCTAGTGACTTGCTCTACCACCTGCTGAGGTTCAGGGCCTTTGTTTTTAGTGGAAATGCAAGGGGATTAGAGAGATGCATGATATCTGGAAATGAAGGAGGGGAATATTTGCCATTAAAATAAATACATTAAGAAGGGCTGTTGCAGTCAGGTTCACTATATGATGAAACAATCCAGACTAAAATCTTGCAGCAGAGTGAAATGAACATCCAGTATATCTTGAAATCATCAAACTTAACTTGAAAG
Organism: Phaethon lepturus; assembly: GCF_000687285.1. Taxonomy (NCBI): domain Eukaryota; kingdom Metazoa; phylum Chordata; class Aves; order Phaethontiformes; family Phaethontidae; genus Phaethon; species Phaethon lepturus. The sequence goes on from NW_010514193.1 coordinate 13,795, forward strand.
GTCGGTTTCTTTGTGTTTCTTTGATTTCACAGTGAGACTTTCTCATGCCATTTCTCCTTCTGGTGATACATCTACCTGTCACATATTTCTCTCCATGTTCTTCCCACAGCTTCAGCCCTTTCTATATTGGGCATAGGAGAATCAGCAGACATCTTCTGTTTCAACATCATCATTTAAACTTTTTTAAAAAATGCCAGTTATATATGCAAGCTGGAGAAATATGATCTAGAATAAACTCCTAAATGTTAGCTGAAAATCTGTAAAACTGTACTCAGAGAGCAGGAGCTGGTGCCTCACCATCTGCATCAACGCATGTAGATACCAAGGTGGGAGAAGGTGCAAGTACACCGAAGGACAAAATTAGAGTTCAAAATTGTTCTGCCAGCTTCCCATGCTTTAGGGTAGAGGTCTGGACTAGATGATTATCTGACAACCCCTTATGCCCAGCTGAATTTCCTAGGATTAACTGCCAATTCCTCCTTTCCATGATTTCATTTGCTGACTTTCAACAGTTATATCCCCTTCTACCATAAGCATCAATCACATCTGAAACATGTGACCTTACCGATCACCTGTCCTATCCTCTTCTCTGAAGATGGAGAGACGCACCTTCTCCCAGTTCTGTCGGTTCCATCACTGTCTTATCTAATTAACTTCCCACTATGATTTCTATGAATAATCTTAGACTCTTCCAGCCTTAAAATTTTGTTTCTTTAAGGCTATCAAGGAAAGGTGATAGGTCGAGGGAGGTGATTCTGCCTCTCCACTCCACACTAGTGAGATCCCACCTGGAGTCCAGCTCTGGAGCCCTCAGCACAGGAAAGTCATGGACCTGATGGAGCAAGTCCAGAGGAGGCCACCAAAATGATCCAAGGGATGGAACACCTCTCCTGTGAGGACAGGCTGGGCGAGTTGGGGTTGTTCAGACTGGAGAAGAGAAGGCTCTGGGGAGTCCTTATTGCAGCCTGCCAGTACTTCAAAGGGGCTTGTAAGAAATATGGGGACAGACTTTTTAGCAGGGACTTATCTTTGTGATAAGACCAGGCGTAATGGTTTTAAACTAAAAGAAGGTAGATTTCAAATAGATAGAGGGAAGAAATTTTTGACAATGAGGGTGGTGAAACCCTGGCACAGGTTGCCCAGAGAGGTGGTAGCTGCCCCATCCCTGGAAACATTCCAGGTCAGGTTGGACAGAGCTCTGAGCAACCTGATCCAGTTGAAGATGTCCCTGCTCACTGCAGGGGGGGTGGGCTAGATGAACTTTGAAGGTCCCTTCCAACCCAAACTGTTATATGATTCTATGATTCTAAGAAGAACTATGCGGTGTTGCAAGGAGAAGGCTATTGATTTTTCTCCCTCAACATCTTTTTCTGTAGTCATTATTGCTTGGATGACTCTTCCTACCTGTATCTTCAGTTCTGTATTAGTAATTCTCTAGAAGAGGGGAGATTATAGAAGGTTAAATTTTTGGAGGGTTTTGGGCTGTTTTTGAGATCCACATGGCAGGAATGGACAAGGAATGGAAGTGAAGACTGAAATGTTTTTTAACATCTATATGATTTCCACACAGTCAGTGGGTTTCAAAGCCTCTCACACATTTTCTGGTCCTACAGCTGGGTGCAGAGATTGTTGATCTCAACCCGTACATCCTTTTGACTTCAGTGAGGTTCGAATCAGGCCAGTGCACTTTCCAGTTTGATTCCTTTCTAGATTATCCTCTAGTTTTTCTTGTTATTCTCAGCTCATTTTTTGTCACTGTTATTTATCATTATCTATGAGCCCTAAGAGACAGCAATTTCAGCAAAATAAGACTAACTTCTAAGACTGGGAGCTAGCTGTCTGGTGCAAATTCACTTGGGAAATATGCTTCTACTGCTGTTCACCAATCTCCAACTCCTCCTGTAAATCTTAATAAGGTCTCAAATCTGGCAATGAGGGATACCCTTGGGAGAGCTTTAATGATTTGACAGTACTGAACGTGTAGAGGACAAGTAGGATGCTTTGTCTCCAGACTTGAAAAATGTAAAATGTTACTGAGTCTTGTCAAGTTACAGAATTTACATACTATAAATAATCATGATGACGCATTGAAATCAGACGCAGAGAATCTGAAAACTTTATTATCAAGGCAAATATTTCTTTGTATCATTAATCCAAAATTTCAGAGAGTGACACTAGAGCAGGAAATTGGAAAGAGGATTGCAATAAGGGGATGAAAGGTCAGGACTTTGTTGATATATTTACCTACATTTTGGTTTTACAGGGACAAGGATCAACTTCTACACCATGAAAGATTTGCTTGTGTATCAGAGATTACGTTTCTTTTTCCACTTGTCAATTTACTATCTTAAACATTGTACATAACAATATAATCTGAGTGCCTCCCTGGTGAATCACACTTTTTTATTACTTTTTTTTTTTAAATTATTTGATAAGGACCTTGTTTTGCCATCATTTAGTCTTTTCGTCAAGATAGAGTTATGCATGTTTCTCAGACAGCTTCCCTTTGCAATTCTGCTTCTTCATTGCAATTGTGTTAGCCATAAAACAGAATTTTCTAAAATTGGAGGACAAGCTGATATGCTTCATGCAGCAGAGCTGCAGGCTATTTTTCATGATTGCACATATATTGTGTTGATTATGATGAAGCCAAAAGATTTTTAAATAGGAAAAAAATAAAGGGGAGGCAGAAGGAGGAAAACAATAGCCTCCTGTCTTCTGCAGCCTAGCAAAAGCTCCTGACAGAGATTAAAGATGAGCATATCTTATGAAATTGTTATTATTCTGAGTTATACTGAGGGGGGTGAATATTTTTCCTCTTTTACTGAGCAATTGCTTTGATATTTTCTTCTTTTTAAAAATCTGTTAATAATACCTTTTTATCACAAAATGTGGAACATTTTGATTCATATGACTTTTTGTATATTCAAATTATTTATTACAGAAAATTACTGCATTGTAACTACTGTAACTGTAGCTTATTAAACAGCACCTGCCATTCAGAGCTCTCCTGTTACAACAGCTTAGTAAAATAGGAACATGTACATGACTGCATATAGGAAGAAACTCAGGTACAAAAGGGTAAAAATGTATTAAGCAAACTAGAGGAAGAATAAATGAAAGAATAGAGATCTTGTGGCTTTCAAAACAAGGACATTTCTATTTGTTAAAGGGATGGATGCCTTTGTTTGTACTTCATTTCCTTTGGGATTATCGTTACAAATGATTTATGCAGATCCTACAGCCAAACAACTGTGTAACCACAGTTATGGTCTTTATGTTGGTAGAGGTTTGTTGTCTACAGGTTTGTCCACAACAAGCAAGGTTGACCGTAAGCTACAGCAAGAAGTATGTATATTAATTTCCCGGGGTTCAGAGAAGAACATCATTATGGAACGGGGTTCAGGTGCCACAACTGCAACTCATTCTTTATTCCATCAGATTATTTAATTTCTCCAGCCTCCATTTGTCACAGTACGTATTTAGCAAAAAGGGTTTCCCAGTGCCTCTGGCCTTCAAGAGAACTTTATACAGGGTATCAGCTGTGATTGCTGCAGAAGAAGGACCCAAGGAAGATATTGGGAAGTTTGAATTTCTGAGAAGAGTTTTAAAATAGGTCTCATTTACAAGGAATAATGCCAGCATTAATATGATTCAGCTTTTAAAGTAATTCCATTAAACTGCATTAAATTCAACAGCTAACATACTTTTTGAGAATAAAAATATATTAGTTTTAATTAATTCCCTGCTAACGGTGAAACAAAATAAATAGAAACAAGTCCACTTTCATTCTTCCTAGGAGTGTTCACAAATACATGTCAGCTAATCCACTTTCAAGTCACACTTTTAGCTTAGCCAGGTTCATTTTCCTGATTGCCCCTATTTAGACAGGTCTTTGGAAATGGGCTCCAGTTGTAAAGCTCAGGTTAGGATGTGAATGTAAATTAGTGAACTCTAAGCCTACTATTGGGATCCTGCCTGGGTCAGGCCAACATAGCTTTGCCCAGTTAACCTCTTTTACCCTTCAGCAGCAGTGCCTTTAACATCATTTTACTGTTATTAATGCTTCCCCTTTCTGTAACTTTTTGAGCAAAAAGACATTGGGCTCTTCTGAGGTAAAACCCAGCAGTGGCTAATAACAGGGCTAGTGGCACCGCTGCTGAGGAAAATAGCAGTGACAGCAAGAAACACAGATAAAATTGACACTGAGAATTTAACACAGTAAAAATTAGTTTCCAGTGAAAATTACTCCCTCGTGTAAGCCAGCAGCGAGACCATCAGGGAGGTCCTGCCACCAGCATCCCAGGGAGTTTTATTCACCCTTTTTTGGAAAGGTGGAGCTGATGGTCTGCCTCTGCCTCCCAGAGGTTCAAACCTGGCATTTCAAATCCTTATTTTCATTGCACCAGACACTTGCTGCACATGCACATCACTGGTGGCAGCAGCACCTTGCTCTCTCACAAAGGCTTCTGCACTTTCTGCCAGGCAAATACGTGTTCTGCGAGTGCTTGTTGACAGTCTGCAAGCCAAGATGCCTCTTCACCTACACTCAGCTCTGGCTCGACCTTTGTTCCCGGTGTGCTTGTGAGGCGGGTTTTTCCAAGGGAAGAAGAGACCGTTAGAAGCACTCCTAGAAGAAAAAAGTCCTGAGACGTGTAAAGAGAGGGTCTGAGGCTGGTTGTGCAAGGAATTGCATGCGGATGGGCAAGAAATAGCATAAGGATACATCTAGGCTTGACAAGGAAAAAGATGAATGGTACAAGGGGATTTTGTGTTTCCCACAAGAAATGGAGGGAGGGGCATTGCTGCTTCTGGTCTGAGAAATCTCTAGATTTTTGGTGAAGGGGTTTTAATTCCCATTTCTGGCCTGCAAGAATTCAGGTTGAAAAGGGAACTGACAACTTCAGACCAAAGCTGTTCTTTCCAGGGATAATGTGGGCTGAGGTCAGAAACTGAGATTTCCTCCCATCCTACCTTCTGCTCAGCTGCATCTAATTCCTCTGGCCAAGCATAGACTTCTCAGACAGACCATCTGAATCATACCCTAACAGTGCCCATTTTTCCTCATTGAAATATAAAAGGGATTTAGGATGACTAGTTCATATCCAGCCACAGACACTGTGGGCAAGATGACTCACACTGCCTGAGACTAACTCTGGAGTCTTGGCAAGATCTAACCGATTCCCAAACTTGCTCTGAGCACAATAGCAATGGTGACTCTTGTGTGACCACACACGTGCCTAAGGTTACGTAAATACAGGATTATCTACCTGCATGATTGCAGCCCTGTAGGCTAAAGCTGTGGGAAAGTCCACACAGCATATCGATATGATGTTGCATTGCGCTCTGTGAAGATACCACCCTCAGGCTCCGCTGGCACCGCGTTCCTTGAGCTCTGTTTGGTGATGGGTAAAGGCCAGACCTGTGGTGTCACTGCTATTACTCCTATGGGTTCCTTGCATTAATGTTGCTTTAGACCAGTATCAAATACTCTTTTGTGATGAGTATCTTTAGTTGTCCTGATATGTCCAGTTCATGATTGCAAGTCTGAAAAAATAATGTGGAAATGCTTGAGAACTGAGATTGTTATGAGATGAGTGTGAGAAGCTTGTGGTAGAGTTGAGAGTCTGAAAAATTTTTAATCAGTAATTAGTTCCTGTTCTGATGACTTAGAAGCTGAATCTTTTAAAAATGAATCACAGAGATATAGCTGATACATTTTGATGCTAATATTAAATGTCATTCTGGCTCAAAATACAAAACACAATAGGATTCTAAAAACCTGTCCAAACATCTTTGTATTACAATAATTGTACATAACTGCTTTCAGGGAGATAATGAACGTGGTTTAGTCTCAGGAGCCTACAGCATGGCCTAGTCAAGTTGAATGAGATACATAAATCGTACAGATACATAAATGTAAACATGGATATAGATGCATTACCTGCTTGTTCTCAGGGGTAAGGTAACTGGGTTTTGACACTGATCTTTAAAAAATTTTTTCTCAGGGAACAGTCTAATTACATTCATTTTATTCAGCTCATTGGTGGATTTACTATTAAATTTCTTATTGCTTTCATATAGTCTCAGAATTCCAGCTTATCTCACTATCCATTTTATACTGGCATGAAAACAAGTTTGCTTTTGCTGTTACTGTTTGCTTCACTCGATTTAGCCCTCTGAATTTCATACTGAGAATTACAGAAATTATGGGAACAGAAGCTGATTTAAAAAATACGTGGACAAAAAGACATAACATTAATGCACTGATAAAAACAAGATGTGAAACAAAGCTAAAGGAAATCTTGAGACCTTTTCTTAGCTGAAATGCCATAAACTAGGGTGGAAATTGCATTATGAATTTAATTTATAAGAAAACCTTGAATTTGGAAAATTACAAATAAGTTTCCTCGTATTTTACGCTTTCAGTGGCTGAGCCTTGACAGATTTGAAAAAAAGATTAAGGCAGAAGGACCAGAATTTTTTTTAGTAATTTCTGCAATTCAGGATGGTCTTGTGCTTTAGTTACTAAATACTCAGTGCTCAGCGTAGTTTCTGCTTTGGCTCAGTCATATGTTTCCTACGCAGAAGTAATTTAATATCTTTCTGCTTCTGTTTTTCATCTGCAGGAGAGAGACAACATTTCTCATTTCTTACCCCCTTTTGTAAGTCTCATTTATCTATGTTATAAACTCTTCAAGCAAGGAGTATATTTGACTGTCAGTTTTACAATGCGCAACATCTACATGTGGTAGAGCCTAGAGGTGCCTCCACAATAATAAAAATAGTTGTAGAAATTACAAAAGGCTTCAAATATTTGAGATTTTTCTGAAGCAGCAGATTATGCAATTTCATGATTTAATCTATGTGTGTGATGTTAATGTAAAGATTTAATCAGTGTGAAGTGTTTGTGTATAAGCACATAAGGTATATGTACATGTATCTATTAAAATAAAATGTCTGGCTATGTATGTGTAAGTTTCCAGTCCTTATGGAGAAAAATGGAAAAGATGGTTTCTGTTTTCCCCAAAGTCTCAAAAATCAGAATGAATTTAAACTAATTCTCCAAATGTAACTTTACAGGTCTCACAAATTTAGAGCACATCCCATTTTCTGAGACCCCTGTATCAGTTCAGAATACAACCTCTTTTAATTCACATCTGGCAGCCTAATGCAGAGAGGCAGACTAGAATACACAGAGGAAGCATAATGAATAGGATTTTTTTGCATTTCTCTCTCCAGAAAGATTTATAACCCTTCCTCTCAGAAAGCAGATGAATTTGCCTTTTCCTAGACCATATATATTTATTTTGCACTCATTGGAGTGTTTTCCACAGGGAAATTAAATTATGGTTTTCATGGCTATAATTTTGTGAAAATTTATACATATATGTACATTTATATACATATATCTGCAACAAAGTCTAACAGCTTTTTGTGTTAACTATGATACTAAACAGATGCAGGTTTTAAGCTGGTGTTTTAACTTTGATCCATGAGAATAAACTTATGACAGCAGCTGTTGCCCCTTCCTGACTCAGTGATTTAATATCTCAGGAAATGCTTGTTTATGAAATTGTGTTCTTAGCTACCTGGAATTGAAAATAACTTGGAAAAAGGTATCACAGGGGACATTATTTCCTCTGTGTTGAAAAGCACTATGTAAACCAAATAACTTAATTGAAATGTAAAAGTTAAGGATAAACAATATATATATTTTTTTAATGGAATGGCCACAATATGTGATCTTGCTCTTTTTTAGTCTAGCAGAGTGTGTCTCATGAAGGAGATTGCAGATAAAGAAGAGTGACAGTGAAATCCTCTGTTAGGAGTAGTAAAGTTTGGTTTGCAAGGGTGGTTTGCAATTGGCAGCTCTCATATCCAGGCTCTATCCCTTGGGGAAAAAAATCACCCATACGTACTTTTTACCAAAAAGGAACATCATTTCATAAGGTGGACTTTATTTTTATTTTTATATTTTTATTTAAATCCCATTTCTTGGGACAGGCCCACCTGTTTAACAGATTTCAATTGTTCATGAAGTATTACCTAACCTGTAACTCAGTACCTTAATCAAAATATAAATTTTTAACACTTCTCCAAAGGGTTAATGGCTTCTCCACTCTGGCTTTAGAAGTGCTGATGTCTCTTTGACATGACAAAAAAAGATTCTTTTCACGGCCAGGAAATTAAAGTCCTTACTGAATGTGGATGTAAATTTTAAGTAGGGAGTTAATATTCAACTGCTAAGAAATCATTTACCTATTGTGAGTGAAGGACTCTAGGAGGAGTTGTAGGGCATAGTTCAAACCTGGGTATGTAACCTTTTATGCACTGCAAATATATGTTTCATACAAATAGAAACTCTGAGAACCTATCTTTAAACACTTAATATGAGAACAATACGTGAACCTTACTCTTGATGGAGCCCAGGCACGATGAGATCCAATTAACTTTGGGTGATGGCAGTCTTGGCTTGCTGGGATTGAGGGACAGTGTGATAACAATACAGGAATAAAACCCCTGTGAATGGCTCTCAGGGGAACTTTTGGCTTATCATCATTCAAAGGATTTGAGCAGTGAGAAAAGAAAAATACATCGTGCTAACCATGGCCATTATTCAGCACCTCTATCAGTGCAGGAATTCCCTTTCATTCACTCTCAAGCAGTTCTCACTCTTCTTTGAAACTGGTTTCACATGAGAGGAGATCCAGGGCTTGATCTCTAGAAAGATGTGCACATAATTTCAGGAATAAAAAAGGCATCCATTTGAACACTTCACACAGACCGGCCATGTGGTTGCATTGTCAGCACGGTTAACTGCATCTGGAATTACAAGAAGCCTATGCCCAGGCGCCCTACACGTACATGTATATTTATACACATCCATAAAAGAAGTGTAGAGAGTATATTTATCATAACTGTGAGTGTATTATAATACCTGTGTGGGTGATTCAGAATTCTTGCTCCTGTCTCACCTTTAGGCCTTTTTATTTGTATTAGCAATAAGATTTTTGTCCTAACTCACTTGCGCCTATGTAGGAAACATAAAAAAACAGTCTTCCCAACAAGGGGCAAACACCAGCTTGTGTATAAAGCTACCTGACAAACTGACCTTTTGTCATCAGTCTTCTTTTTTTTTTTTGTCTTTTTTTTTCTGTCATAGTAATTTGATGTTTCAAATTAGATGAAGTGTTCTTTAAACCAAGTTAATGTTTATTCCCAGATTGGTCCAGTTCTTGTATAGCAGACCTTAAGTGCAAAATCAAGGCTTAACTTGAATGACAGAGGCTTTTACGTAGCAAATTTCTCAGAAAACTTACATCAACACTGAGATCACTTGCTTAGTCTATGGATTTTCTCTCTGAAATTATACAACTGTATACTAGTCCATTCCAATAACTCAGATGTGTGAGCACTAAGCTGTGAAGCAGACAATCGAGATCTCATAGAGGCAAAAATGAGAATCCCTAACAGTGCTTCTGTGGTGTTAAAAAGATATTTTTGTTGATGGCATACATGTTTTTCCACTGATAAAGTGTTGATATCTCTTCACTTGTACTTAAAGTTTGTAGGTTTTAATCCTTGTGCCATTCTTGTCTTCAAGCCATGCTTTGTTGTAAATTCAGCTGAAGAAGAAAGAATAAATTTGCAGTCCTAACCACGTATTACCATGCTCAAAGATTTACACGTATTGAAATTGTATGCACAAATATCCAAAGGTGTCTGCCAACCCAGGAACTGTGTGCAAAATTCTGAGCCCACAGTCTCTTTTTGTTACTGAAAAATGGATTCTGGAACATAAATAAGTAGAAACTGGGGATTATTTTTAATAATAAAAATGACAAAATTAGTCAATAATGAAGGACAACAGAAACAGAACATGATTTTTGCCTGAAGTCCCTTTTATTTTAGGGAGCTGAAGTGATCCTTGTTGTCAAGTGGTTCATTTTGTTAGTTGTTATAATTAATTCAAACCCTAGTAGAAGGTATATCTATTTTACAAGTAATCTATTTCACAAGCTAAGTTACCTAATGTTTATGTCTGTTTTTGTATCATTACTAGATATCCTCAAATTTTTCCCAAAGTCTTCTCTAGATGCCTAAATATATCTGTTACTGATAGAAGTTTCAATGGGTCTTTCACACAGATCACCCAACAACATTGGGCCAAACTTGGAACTTCAGAGTGTCTCACTGATAACCTTATTTCACATGTCCTTTCTCCATTGAGCTGGTTTTCTATGACCTTGACATTTTCTAACAATGCTGCACATTCCAGCTGCTTGGAGCAAAATCCCGGTCCCAGTGGAGTAAATTTCTGTCTTTTTAACAGCCTATTTTAAGAAACTGTATCAAATTGCTGAGGTGAATTGTATGAGGTTCAATAAGGCCAAGTGCCAAGTCCTGCACTTTGGCCACAACAACCCCATGCAACGCTACAGGCTTGGGGAGGAGTGGCTGGAGAGCTGCCCGGCGGAAAGGGACCTGGGGGTGCTGGTTGACAGCCGGCTGAACATGAGCTGGCAGTGTGCCCAGGTGGCCAAGAAGGCCAACAGTGTCCTGGCCTGTATCAGCACTAGTGTGGCCAGCAGGAGTAGGGAAGTGATCGTGCCCCTGTACTCGGCACTGGTGAGGCTGTAGCTTGAATCCTGTTCAGTTTTGGGCCCCTCACTACAAGAAGGACATTGAGGTGCTGGAGCGTGTCCAGAGAAGGGCAATGAAGCTGGTGAGGGGTCTGGAGAACAAGTTTGATGAGGAGCAGCTGAGGGAACTGGGGTTGTTTAGTCTGGAGAAGAGGAGGCTGAGGGGAGACCTTATTGCTCTCTATAACTACCTGAAAGGGGGTTGTGGTGAGGTGGGTGTTGGTCTCTTCTCCCAAGTAACTAAGGAAAAGACCAGAAGAGTTGGCCTCAAGTTGCACCAGGGGAGGCTTAGACTGGATATTAGGAAAAATTTCTTCACCGAGAGAGTGGTCAGGCATTGGAACAGGCTGCCCAGGGAGGGGGTGGAGTCACCATCACTGGAAGTGTTCAAAAACTATGTAGATGTGGAACTTTGGGACATGGTTTAGTGGTGGACTTGAGAGTGCTAGGTTAACAGTTGGACTCAATGATCTTAGAGGCCTTTTCCAACCTTAATGATTTTATGATTTTGTTCTATGATTCTATGATTCCATGACTCTATAAAGACTTCCACGAGGTTCCAAAAAACTATTTTAACCAGCTTTTCTTTACTCACTCTTTTATTAATGAAATAAAAGCATACTAGCATATATAGGGACAGACTTGCTTTTCTCCAAACTGTATTGCTTAATCCCTGTTAACTGCCAACTGTGTCCAGTTTGGTTACTCTGTCTTGAATTCATATTTCATCTATTTCACCAGGTGCTAAGGAAAAAGTATTCTGACTGCTATTACTGGAATCTATTCCTTTTTCAATCTAGGAACATCATTTACTACTTCCCAGTCTTCTGCATTAAAATTTTCAGCAACTGCTTGTGGTTAGTGTCTCAAAAGACAATGCTTTGTGTTTATTTCAGCTATTTCCTACCCCCTGGAGAGACTTAATCTTCACTCACATCTAAATGAAGATAAATGTGACTGATTAAGTTGACAGTATTGTTTATGGAAATTATTTTTCAAGTGTTTGCAGTTCCTCATCCAGATTCAGGTTCTGCTTTGGGATGTCAAAGGTCTCTGTGGAAAGACAGTGTGGTCTAACATCTAAGGCTAAGCTCAGACCTGGAGGCTTAGGTGGACTCTATTACTAGCTCTGGTAAGGACTTACTGTATGATATTTGTCTAGTCACTTTATCTTGCCTTGTCTCCATTCCCTTATAAGTCTCATCATAATCACCTCATTTACCAATGAGCTGTCAAACCCTCTGGTTAGAAGGGTTGACATGGAATCTCTGTTTCTCCCTTCTGGATAGCTTCTCCATGCTCATAGCTGATGTTCCTGCAGTAGGGGATCATTTAAACTGCAGTGCATCTTATATAGGCTAGTATTTCATGAACTGGGTCCAACTCTAATCTAGCCTTCCACGTTGGTGTAAACATGGAGTCACTACTTTCTAGACAGTGGAGGTGAACAGGGTTTTCACTTCTATAATTCTTATGAGAATTTTCCTCTCAGCACATTTCTGGAGATTCCTAATGTATTAATTCTGATTCAGTTTTCTGCATGAAGCATTTCCTTTTTTACATGAAGCAAGTCCTCTAGGTCACATAAACACCAAATTGGTAGAAACAGGGATGTCCCCTAGTGATAATGAAGAAATCATTGACACTAATTCAAATTCATATTTTCTTCTCAAACTTTGTGTAAGATGAAAACCACAATGCTAATTATTTTCACTATGAGAATTTTTTCAGGTGATCAGAGGGGGATGTGCCAGCAAATTTTAGTTATAAAAGTTGTAAGACAAACTGAACAACAATAAAGTAAGTTTAGAAAGAGCTCTAAAGACAAAGTGCTAGCTTTACTGAATCAACCTTTACTGCTTACTACCTAAGATTTTATACACTCTAGAGTGAAGATTTATCTAGAATGTTAAAAACCTGTATAAATACTCCCCGAAACTCTCCTTTTTATATAAAGCACCTTTCCACATGTTTCCATAAACAGGCTTTTGCATGCATATACTCTATGCAAGGTTTACTAAAGATTTGCTTGTATTTTATTCAAATGTTGAGTGTGTTTGTTCCAGCCTTTTCCCCTGCGAGTTCTAATGATTTTTATTTTCTCAGTACAATGCATATAACAGCGCCTTGGTCTAATGAAACCAGCAGAGGGTTGAGCTACGAATATATCTGTATTCTAGCTCTAACTAGCTTGCTTGGGGAGGTCATTTTTGTAATGTAATTGTGGATCACCAGATGGCACTCTCGCAGTCAGAAACCCTATTTATAAAAAGGGAAAAATATATATAACTCTTTTTACACTTCTGCTTTTTGTAATCTCACCAGGCCACACCATTCTGTTACCATCTTTTTAGTACTGTCTCACAAATTTATTTTCCAGCTCCTAGTCCTGCTCTCTGTTCAAATCCAATCTAAGTTTTACATACTTATCTAAGTCTATGACTTTCACATCTCCTCTTAAATCTCTTCTAAACCTGAAACTTAATGTTGCCCAAATTTAATGGAAAGCTCTTTTTACTCCCTTTTTTGCCTCTGTCTCAGAACACCATTATGCTTTCTTTGTCTCAAGTTTCATATGGGTGTTAAAGCTGGATGCTGTCCTTTCTTTCCCTCCTCGTTCCTGCTTGTTCCTGGTTCCTCTCTGGACCAATGCTGGACCAAAGCTCACATCAGGTTGAGTTTTGAGTAGCACAACTGACTCTCCACTGACCTCTCCAAAGCGGAATTGACTGCAGAACTGAGTGCAGTGCGGCGCGATGGCAGAAGAAGGCCAGTCATATCAGAACGGTGCTAAGGCACAGCTTGGAACTCCACTTTCTTGTTTAGCAGGAGCAACACGTCTAGCAACAGCCAGCTAGAGGCTCTGTCTGTAGCAACATAGCTGACTGAACTGGGTCTGCCTAGCACAGAGCTAATTTTCTTCATAGCAGCCCATATAGTGCTGTGCTTTGGATTTGTGAATAAAAGTGTTGATAACACACCAGTGTTTTGGCTTTCTCTTGAGACTTTCTCTTTTTCCTGCTCTGTCTCCCCAGAGAAGAGAGTACCAGCTGGTACACAAGGAGCTGGGAGGGGACAGCTGATGCCAACTGACCAAAATTCTGTGCCATATAATGTTATGCTCAGCAATAAAAACAGACGGAAGGGAGTTTTGGGAGAGGTAGCCATTGCTCAGAGACTACCGGAGCACTGATCTGTTTTCAGGAGGTGTTGAGTGATTGTCTTTGCATCACTTTTTTCTCTCTCTTTGCTTCTCTTATTAAAGTTGTTATTTTTTTCTCATCCCATGAGTGTTATTTCTTTTGCTCTTCCTATTCTCTGCTTTGTCCCACTGGGGTGGAGAATGAGCGAGCGGCTCTGCGGTGCTTAGCTGCTGGCTGGGGTTCACCCACCACACTGATACAACACCTGTAGCTAGGTGATGAACACTGGGGTCAGGCCTGAGGGGGTTGGAGAAGACATCGTCATGCAGGTGAGAACATAACCACAAATGATTGGTCTAGGGGACAAATCTCATCTCCATTACCTCAGACTTGTCAGGTCTGTAGCTCTCATATGCTTTTGCTGGATTTTATAAAATGCAGTCCTTGTGTTCTCACTCTCATCAGTCCTTCTGTGTATTCTGGGTGCATTGCTCCCACCCTTCCCACAGCATTACAGTGATTCCTGTTCGGAGACATCTTTCTGGATGCCCATATTTCCCCACAAATATCCCTGTGCGGTTCTTCCATATTGTCCTCCATTTGTGCAACAATTTTGGTTGGTCACTTTCCTCCCTGTCAAACAGTCTGTCAATCCTCATCTTTGCTTTGACAGGTCCTCCCTGCAGTGATAAATTTCCCCCATTAGGAGTTACTGTAGAGCCTGCAATTCCATATAATAGTATGCAAACGACATGTCACCTTGTAGAGCGTTCTCTGAGCCATTTCCCCTTCAGTGGCTGTTTCCTTACATTTTCGTAGAAATGCATGTAATTTAATCTGTGTGACTCCTATCAGCTGCAAAGAGCTAAATCCACACGTAAATCTTTGAAAATTTGGGGGTGCCTTGCCAAATCTTAGATTATCTATCACTCTAATCAGCTCAATAAGTCTGATTATGCATCTTTCAAATAAATAATCATGGCTTTTGCCTGAAGCTTTTACTGTTTTTCAATCTGTATCTATCAGCTGAAATTTTACGTGCACTCAACAGTTGTTATTCTGTTGTTAGGAATTCTGTTATTGCTGTCTGCAATAACATTCATTTGAATGATATGGATGTAAAAGATTCTTTGTTTCTCACACAGAGCAGTTAAATTGTAAGACAGCATTAGTTAAAAAACAGTGTTGTTATTATGAGAAGTTGCATATCTGAATTGTTTTCATGCTCATTCTAAACAGGTACTGAAAACATTCTAGGTCTAAGTTAAAGCAACATTTTCAAACTTAGTGACACTGTGGAAAAGAACTTCACTATCCTCTCCTAAAAGATATATTTTCTAAAAAAAAATTAGAAGTTGAGTAAGGTAGAAAATTAGTTAAAATAGTTTTTTTCCCATTTTTTAAAAATACCAAGTTTCAGTTAATTCAGATTAAGCTGCTCTACTTGTAACTGCTGTATATATCCAGAGCTGTGTGAAATAAGCTGCAAGAGTCTGTATACATCTGTACTTGGACATGCTTATCAGTTCATGAGCAGAATCACTATTGTGATGCTTTTGACTTTACATTCACACACAAGAATGTCTACCTTCCTGGTATTATTACTAAAGCGCATTACCAACAGCATTGATGTTACTGCCATGGCAAAGACATACGTTTTACAATCTTTTCATGTTGAGTAAGTGAAACAGAATTCATCTTACGTCAACTTAGAGCTTGAACCCAAAACAGCATAAGTTCCTAAACTTTTCAGTACTGCACATATTTATGCAGTGCCTGACTCAGGGGACTTAGGGGTGGGAGGACAATGCCATTACCATGAAGAACAAAGTGAAAGGGAGAGTAAAAGAGTCATGAGAATGGCATGTATGACAGGCACTGAGGAACTTGCTTGAAATGCAGATGGTTTTAGTTTTGTATCCACATCTGGTAATCCTGGGAACTATTTAGGCCTCTGATTGTGTGTCTCATCCAACTGACATCATAAATTGTTTAGAGAAAAGATGCTTCTTGCTAGGAGTGTTGTCAGGCTCTAGAGCAACTGAGAACAGTTACTAGCAGTGCACAAAGGATTCCTGATGAGATGCATAACTGATGACAGCCTTGTCTGGGGCCTTTATGTGTTATAAAAATTATAAATGTTATTATAAAAGGTGAAGTCAATGAGAATCATATTTACAAGGAGCTCTGAATCACACCTGTAGATAACAGATCTGCAAAGCAAGTCACCGCTGCTGTGGTTAGGCGGAAGCAGGCACTAAATCAGAGACACAGCACTGCTCTGTAGTGCATGATACTGTTGGAAGCATGAAACTCTTATATAGAATGTAAACGTGGTGCCTGGAGACCATTTATTAGTAAAGACCAACAGACATCTTTTTTTTCTTTTTTTTTTTTTTTTGAGGTATCAGGGGCATTGTCTTTAACAATCTGGGTAAAATCCAAACTGGCAAATACCTATCAGAGGCATACAAAGCATTCCTAATGAAATGCAAAGCTGGTAGCAGTTTAAGTTTTTGGGTATTTTATTACAGACAACAATATAAGCTTATCTGAGTGGAGGAAGTACACATACTTTCAAGTAAAATTAGATGTCATATCCCAACAATGTGGAAGAAACATCGAGTCTATCTGCCTTGCTGAGTGAAAGTGATCACATTTTATAGAGAAGCCTTTCATGTTGAAAGGATGTGAACATTCATGTTCATATAGAAATTTGGATTGGAGTGATGTATTTTCCCTGAAATGCTTAAAATTAAAAAGATACAATTTTGGGGAAGATAGAGAAACTATTGGGGAAAAACATAATTTAAAAATAGGAGAATATATCTTTTGATATTTAATTAGATTTCACACAACTCTAGAAGGTACAATATTCTCCATGTACCTTCCCACAACATATTACAAATTCTATAAATCCTTCCATTACTTTCTGCAAAAACTATCTATTGTGGCAACTAGAATGGATGTAGATGTCCAGATAAGCTATAACCTAAGGCTGACTATCCTCAAAAGCAACACCTCCATTTTAGGACATTAATTTCTACCAGCAGCCCAAGAACAGTAACCGGAGTATGCTTAGAAATAAACCAAATAACAGCTAGATATTTAGCTGACATTTAAAAGCCGTCAGGAGTCGAGGACAGGGAGGCTCCCCTGAAATTCCCAAGAAAGGTCATACCGTGCCTAAAAAGCCAGTGTCTGTCTTTCCTACACAGATCAGAGTAACTTTATTCAGACAAAAGAACACACATTTGAGGCCCACTTCAGCCTGAGTTGATACAGACCTACAGCTTACATTTTGCAGGAGACAGTCCTAACCTCAGTAGATAAGACTCTTACACGACATTAAATGCAGGACTTGTGGAATCAGGGAGACTGTAAGCAAGGATGATCCTAACTATGTAATCCAGTGAGATGATGAACCCCCAGAGATTTGCTCCCAGCAGAAGAAAGAAAATCTTTCTGCTTTATGTAAGTTCTTTCCTCTCTGACAAATATTACCCAACCTTTTTCTGACCTTCATCACAGATGTAATTTGTTAGCATTTATAGCCATGTAGATGGGTCTGCCAGTCTTTCATAGAAACTTTGTCATTCCACATTTTGCAAGGGCTGAAATGCTTTTGGAAATTAGAAATGTCGCCTACAATGTCAAGTTGAGTTAAATGTCCTTTCATGTTCATTCTCACTTATCCACTTAGCCTTAGAGCTTTTACTATCTGTTGTCCTTCTGCAGCTGCAGTGATGCTCACATTGACAGGAGAAGTGACAAGATACATGGGGGAGAAGGCCAATGAGGTTCTAAAGGCAAACAGAAGATCAGTATTTGAACAGACAGCAGCAAGAGCTTTGAAATAATCTGGTTCACTGAAAGGTTTCAAGGGAGGAAAATCTATGTGCGCAGGGAATATGCTGAAGTGGTTGTGGTGTCGACAGTCTGAATAGCCCAGGGAAGAAAATTAAATTTATGAGCCATTGAACATCCCAGGTGAGTTCTGGTTCTGCTGAACAATGCAGCTGTTCCACATCTGGGTGCTTTAGGCACAGTGCTCCCACTCAGTACTAGCTCTCTGCATTTTCTATCTAGTATCTTCCCGATACTTCTTAAGGTTAACAAATTCATCACCAGTGATATGGTTGCAAAGGCAACCGCAGACATCAGGGAGTGGATGAGAACAGGACTACAGAAATGTGCTAATAAGAGAGTTAGTGATAAATCTAAGTGAGGGCAGGCACATACACAAAAAAATTTTATTTGCATTTTATTAATAAAATATTGAGATAAGAGAGTAAGTCTAGACCTATACTGTTTTTTAAGCACAGAGCTCTTGCAAGCCCACATTCTAACGTTGTCTCTTTGGAGATAAATCTGAGATCATGACTGTACAATGAGCAAATTCTACAGCAAAGGAAGACAAAGAACTTGGCCCTGCATTATCCTTCAGGGCAAGCCAAAAGGTGACACTTTCTCCAGTGTATGAAAGTCAAGTATGGCAAAACTGCTTCTGTTGCCATAGTATGCTATGGTTTCTGAAGGGATTAGGAGTCACTCCAAATGGATTGTCATTCTAGAGTGTTTTATCGTCTCTGGTTGCAGTGAAGAACCAGAAACACACATAAATTCCACTGAACAACTAGACTGTTTAGATATTCATATCATATACATTTTTAATGTATAGATCAATTTACTGAACTTAAGTTCAGTGAATGTTACATTCCTTGCTGGGAAATGCCAAACCAAAGAGATGGATGGAGATTTTTACATCTCATTGAAAAAAGACCTGTTTACCAACAAATGCAAGAGATGGCACCTAGTGTAGCAAAAAGCCATTTACTCACCTACTGAAGGGAAACACCATTTTCTCTAAATAAGATGAAGGCCAGTCAGTCTCCTATTCAGGAAAATGAGGGAAAAAAAAGCATTTTTTGGGGAAAAAAGTGAAACCATTTGTCCTTCACATGTGGCTTCCAGATTTGGTACAGAGCTTACAGAATACTGTTGCTCCTCCAGGCCAACAGCTGCAGATAAGGGAGGAAACCCACTGGGCATAAAATGACAAATCTGTCTGTGTTTTGAGAAGAGAATCCCTCCCCTCATATGTCCCCCATTGTAAATGCCTACCCCTGGATTTATCCAAAGGTCTCTAAGAAGTCAATGGATATAAGTAGATTCATCTAAGTTCTGAATTATCACACTAGGAGAGGATGGATTTCACTTTAGAAGTGCATCCTTTTGCTGACTTATCTTAAAGAGATCTTCAGGTGATTAGTTTAGATATAGCATGGTACCAGCTCGCTAATTTAGACATGTAAATTTAGGAATCTATCTGCAGACAGATAGGTCAACACTGAAACACAGGTGTCTATCAGCAGGTGCATACAAGCATGCAAAGGTCCAAAGCTCCAATTACAGTCAGCAGAAATCTAATCAATACAGCCGCTGGAGCGTGGAGGCAAGTTCCGTTCGCTCTAGAGTATATATGAATTCAATTGCTCACATGACAGCGCCTGTTGCAGTCTGAGCTGGTACGTTCCACCTTGCAGCAGGCTGATCCTCCACAGGACCTTATGCAGGTCCTGTGTTGCATCTGTCAACTGTATAAGGATGTCTCAGACACCACAGGGCATCTCAAATAGCACTAAGTGTCTGATTTTATGCAACTGAACTGTGGCCCCAGCGTCTGGCAGGTTGAAATCTATTGAGTAATTCCCATAAAACACAAGGGGAGGTGGGGCCCCAAGTGTGCCTCTAGGCACCTTCATTTAGGTGTCCTTAACCCTGAACTGAATCCTTGCTCTACACTTGCTCAGCTGAATCCCATCGTGGGAGCTTGTCCCAGGAATTTTGCCCTCAAGTCTTGGTTTCACAAAAAGCAGTCTGGAAGTCTTGAAATGCTTCAGTAGAGCTGAAAACCTGTAAGACTCCATGAATTCCAGCTTTAGGGCTGTGAGCTTCAGAGCCAGGCAGGGCTCTGTGAAGGTCCAGATAAACCCTCCCTCACTGCTGGATATACTGACCTAGACCTCAGGCAGAGGTGTGCCCATTTAAATAGGATTTTGCGCTTTGAGAAGGTGAGCAGGCAGAGTTGAAAAAGATGGAAAAATGCTCATAAAAGTTGTAGTGGCATTAGTGCAGACAACTGGGGGAGAAAATGTCTCTTTCTGTGATTCCTCTTAAGAGAGAAGGTGCTGGCACATATGGGGCTTTACTTGATTAAAGAAACTTTCCCAGTGGCAGAGCCCTGACTGTCCTGTAACGAGCTTATGTGCCCTTGGACTGCACGGTGGCTGTACTGGGACACCTGAAACCAGAACTGTCAGAAAATCCACCTGCTATTTGCCAAAGAACCACTGAATCCATTAAGTTTTGGGATGATATTCTCCATACGATTTGGTATTTTCTGTTCTTTCTCCGGGAAAAAAGTACCATTAGGTTTAGTTTTCAGTGGGGAGAGAGAGATTCTCTTAATCACAAAGGTTTCCCTTTATATTAGAAGGAAAGTGTTAGGAAAGTTACTTTGCTACTGCTGCTTCATCTGTATTTGCCCTATCTTCTGTACTGTACATCCTAGCACTAAATTTGCTTAGAAATATATACATACTAAGTAATGCAGAAAAAGACAGCAACATGACTGAGAGCAGGAGCACAGACAAGACAATTGGTTTCACTGTATCTTTGTCTGCTAAGGTGCATTAATCTTGCAAAAGCAAAATGTTATTAATGGTAATTTGAAAGAAAGAAGCAGGTTGCTTTCAAACTGATTTATTTCTCTGGGAAGCATCACTGTATGCTAGTGCATTTACAGCTACAGTGCAAGCTCAATAATGTATGCCATTGCTAGCAAGCCAGGTAGCCAGCCATACTTTCAGGCTTGATAGACAAATGTCCGTTTAGCATGACTTCTATTTTCAAATAGTTTCTTTGTATTTTCAACATCTGTTGACAGAACCTAAATATAGGAATTATGCTAAATCTTTGCTCTGACTGCAACGCTTTTGTGATATGATCTATTGCAGAAATACCAAGCTGAAATTGGATCAGGAAGCAGACTTGCAATTGTGAGCTATCAAAACGATGTAGTGTTGTTATACAGTATAGTTTCAGAAAATATAGTAGCAAAAAAGATTGCTGTGGCCATTTTTAAGTTGTAAGAACATAAAACTAAAGGCTTGCAAGGCTTCTTTTTCCAATATTGCAATTTGAGATTTTATGTTGACCAAAGAAAATATATTTAATGGGGATGAAAGAAAGTACTTTTTAGGAGAATAACTTATAAGAATGGTTATTTAGACTTTATATCAATACTTCATGTTATTTTTCTTCTGAGGCAAAGATCCTGAAAAGGACAGTGCATACTTTGCCAATGTTCAGCACAGTAATGGAGCCATTAAAGTAAATCACTACATTTGCTTCACCAAATACCCATGTAAATAATTGCATTAACATCTAGTCTATCAGCTTGATAACATTCATTACGCAACAGTGTGTTTCAGCTCCAACCCAGATAAAAGGAGACCTGGTGAAGGAGATTTTGTGGAGCTCTGCACTGACAGATCCCATAGCAGGAATGATACATGTAACTGAGGGGACTGAATTATCACTGGAAGCAGAAATTGGCCAGTAGTATGTGTTTCTGAAAGCAGGGTTTATTAGATCAAAGCTACTATTTGTTTACCTGTACATGGATCTACTTCCTTTTCCAATGGTCCAAGCATATAGTCTCAACAAGGGCTCACAAAGAGCTATTTCCATCTGTTCTGACATCTTTACTTTGTGCTTAAAAGAAGAATGTGATGTTCTATGTACATGAAAATTGAGTTTAAATATAGCTAAAGCTATAATGAAAATCATCAAAGAAATGTAAAGTTCCCCACTGAGTCAGTCAAGATAAAAATCATACTAAATTTTAGTCCGGACCTGCATTTCTAATAAAACAGAATGTCATTTAATGGTAAAATGGAACAGTTTTTAATCCAATTTACATTTGAGAGAACACGTGTAAGATCTGCTCTTAAAACTTGGCCCATTCCCATTCAAAATGCTCACCAGTCTGTTACAAATCATCTCAGCACCACATTCCCTTGTTTTTCTTTGTGTAACTACAGGGTCTGGATGAAACCCAGTCAGGATTTCCAGTTCTTAATCTATCCAAACCTTCCTCCCAGAAGCAGAGGCTCCAAAGAAGCTTTCCTCAGATCAGTCTTTGGGCTGTGGAAATGTGCCCTCACCCCACATGTTCATACTCACATTTGGTATCTCTTCTTTAGGAGATTCAGCATTATCCTCTCCTTGGACAGCACAGCAGGAAAGCTAAAAACACAGCAAAGGCGCGATTTTTTAATTATAGTCATCTGGTTTAGTATGAATATCTTTTCTGGACAATATCATAATCTTGCTTTAGATTAGATGAGATTAGATGAATTGAGCATATGAGACAAAATGAAGTTCATGAACTGAAAATGGAAAGGAATTCTCAAAGGAATTGGTAATTTCACAGAGAGAGAGTTCACTATGGCATTTCTTCCTGTACTCCACTTACTTTGGGCCAGGATTTTGCACCATATGCTGCAAATGCTCTTTCAAAATTTCTGGTTTTGGACACCAAAGCATTAGGATTATTGACAATAGGATCATACATTTAATTGTCCTACCACACATATTAGGGATGTGATTTAGAAAGAAAGAAAAGACGACATATAGCCTCTCTCTGCATAGTGTCTTCCATGGTAAATTCATTAAATGCAAATAAGGCTTTGGGGAGGATACTCATCAGTGTAAGGAAAGTTATGACAATATTGTCTGAAGGCAATTCTTCAAAAGTGTGTTGCAGCAGTTGAAGAAGAATGAGAGGAGAGCATAGTCCTTATAAAATCTAAGTACTCCTGGTTTTCTGTCCCTTGGTTTTCCTTAACTATATTTTAAACTGAGCATATTTTTATCAGTTACAAAAGCTGTGAATTAAGAAAAAATAAATCATACAACAAATGCCTCACATATAATTCCCTAGTTTAGCAGTATGATTTCTGCAGACCTGAATAAAATCTCCTCCTTTTGCAATGTTAACTGAATGGGGAAGAGACAGTAACCTGGTTTATTCTGGAAACAGCAGGTAGTTTGATCTATTTTTACTGCAGATCATTTCCCAGGACACTGTGATTCTTATATTTTTAATCAAATGTGTGAATCGAAAACTGTGGTGTGACCTTTGGAAAAGACACTGCAGGACATCGGCTGAAGCTGTGAATAGTTTAAGCACAAACAGGAAGTTGACTTGGTTGTTCTGTAACAAAAGACCGCGGTAATCTATGGAGTAGGAGTTGCAGTTTCAAAACATTTTTAATTGCTACATTTGATCTGCTATGCAGTATTGTGTGACAACAGCTAAGAATGAAATGTCAGTGCCCATGTTCCAGCATAAATTTATACAGTGTGACTGCAAAGAACCCTCTAGATTCCAGCTTTTCTTTTTCTAAATATTTCAGATTTGCCTGAATTACTTTCAGGTTAAATAGGGAGTGGAGACGCCTTCAGTCTTGCAAAGCATTGAAGTAGATGTATAACTTTGTTCTTATTAAGTCTATTTATGATGAAAAGAAATTTTAATATATAGGGGAAATAAAATGGGAAAGGATTTCACAGTGACCTATGTACCTGGGATAACTCTCTTTGATAAATGGGTCACTCTCAGGATGGAAATGTATTAATACCCACTCTCTTTGCTTTTAGTTCATTATTATGGTAACTTAGGCCTATGAAAAATTCCAAAAGTTTCACTTACAGGAGTGAAGTTAGTACCTAAGTTTTCAAACTTGAAGAAAAAAATCCCCCATCATATTTTATAAGGGATTCTTTAAGAAAAAAATCAGAACTACAGTTATGGCCTCAGTGTCTTGTCAAATGTTTATGAAAGATAGGCTTATGTCCACAGCATACCTTTCAAAATCTTTTACTTCCTTCCTCAAAGGACAATATACCATATCTTTAGCTGCATGTTGCTTCTTGATGATGTTTGTGGTATGTACTGTGGGCACCCAAATTTTCCCATAAACCATGAGAATGAAACATAAATCCTCTGTGAGCAAACTCCTGAGAGATTTCCAGGGGTAACCACTGATCATTAATGGGATCAGAAATGTGTGATCCGGTCCATAATTTTTATGGAGTTCATAAAAGGATATGCTGTTAACAACAAAGAACGGATTCTGTCCTGAAATCTAATGTTATAATTTTCTTAAACAAGAAGGAAATTTTGGAGGTAACAGACATTGATTATAGAGAAAATTACTGGTTTACGGCTATACAAACTTTTATGTTCCTTCATCAACAAGGAGCTACATTTTGATAAGGTCACCAGAAAATACATGTGAACATCAAATATGTCGGTATTTATGCACTTATTCATAGTTATCATCCTCAAAATTCCCATAGGAGCACAGCACTTTCCTGAACCAAAGTTAAGTTTTTCCTTATTTTTACTGATGTCTTTACAAGGAAAGCCATTCCTTGTTTTTTGCTCTATTGTTTTATGGTTTTGGTTTTGCTTTTTTGGGGGTTTTTTTTTTTGCCTTTTTTATTGTTTTGCTTTATTGTAAATGTTTGGTCCCATATTAGTAAATAAAGAGAACTTAGGCAAGAAGGTTTGCCAATGGGAGCCTTTGCAATGTAACACTGCAGGTAGGACCAGAAGGTTTTATCACTGTGTAGAAATTGCTTAGCTTTGAATGAGCAAAATTTACTCAGAATGCATTATTCAGAATTAAAGACCCTTTACATAGATATTCAACTAACATTTAAATGAAAGAATTCAAGTTCATTACTCTTTTTTTTTGTACTATATTTTAAAATTCATTCTAAATGTACAGTTTTACACATCAATGTTTTGCAACTAATAAAACTGGAAAGATCCACCTTTTCATTATGGTGTACTCTGCTCTATTATTTCTGTAATCACAACATCTAGTTTCAGGAATACCTGTTTAAAACCTTTGTAAATCGGTTGATAATGCTGCAAGTCATTTGCTTGCCATAGTATCAATGTGAAACGTGTTTTAGGGCATCTTTCGTGTGAAAATTCTGTAACAGTGACAAGAAACTCATGTGATAAGTTTGTGTCAACCATTTCATACATTTTGCAAACTTGGAGAGAGGATTTTTAGCAGTTTCTTCCATAATTGGTCTTAAGGACAGAATTGGAAGCCATATTGGACACTTTCAATTTCTGCAAGGAGAAAAAGACAGCGAAGAGAACTGACAGTCAGAAAAATAAGATGAGCTACTTAGTAATTTTCATCTCGTAAATAATTGTCACGATGCTGAGAAAAGCCTTTTCTCCACATGAATGCGTACAAAACAGTGCACCTGCATTTTTTCCATGGAATTTTCAAAATCCTGACTGTAGTGAGAATTTTAATAAAGGAAGTAAAATAAAGAAAGAAATACAAAATACAAGACCCAAGCCTTTGACTATCCCCTCCTTTTAAAGGGATCACTGCCAAATCAGGTTTATGGCTTTTTATGGTGTGTTGGTATTGAAGGGAAATTCTGATGACTTGTGGCTTAAGACTGCTCCTCAAAAATTGCACAGAACTACAGAAATGAGAGTTTGTGGAGCAAGCAATCATAAGCCCAGAGCTACTCCTGTAAGAGCCACTGGCAAAATGTACTTTGAGTGCAGTTGCGCATAGTCAGTCCCCATCATAGTAGTTGGTTTTATTTGCTGTTCCTTTTTGGCTTGAAGAGTTCAAAATCAGAAGGCAGAGATTTTAATTAAAGTATCAGTCTTGGTAAAGAATACTAATCTTCCATCAGAGATTGCCAGAATGAATTTGAAATGCCTTCTGCATAGATGCCCCTACCATTATGGTCAGACCCAATTACTTCAGAACCTTGGTAATTTTTCCATGCTTTTTCTTTCTTTCTTTTATTCTTTCTTTCATTTCTTCTTGGTCTTCTTTTTCTGCCCTGAGTTCCTTGCTTTCTAGGTAAAGCACTCTGAGATACTGAGCAAGAAGTTAGAACTGCTCAATTAGAAAGAAAGCTCTGTTCAGAAAAGCCATTTACACTTTCATCATTGAATTCTGATACGGTTTGTTATTGGAAAATAAGACCAGGTCTGCCTAAGTGCAAAAGCCAGTTTTGGTGGCCACAGAATTACTTTAGGCTCTATTCTGGTAGTAATATGCAGAATCAAGTTTATGTTTCTTAATCATATAAAGATAGCAAAGACCACATAATAGGAAAGGGTAAACATATCAGAGTTGGCTGGATATTTTCTCATTGAAAAACATTTCTAGTTAATTTCATTTTCAGAGACTGATTTTCCAAAGTCTGAAAGACTCAGTTTAGCTCCTGTTGAATGATAGACTTCAGAATCCACGTGTCTGGGATAGGTTCACTAAACTTGATGTGAATGGACTCTAGAACTTCCTATCAGCCTTCTGCAGAGTAAGGAGCCTTCAAGCTTCAAATGTCTGCTGGAGCAGAGGTTACCGAGTTACTCTCCTGACTATGAAGTAGTGATGTTTGGAGTTCAAAGTACCTCTCTTTAAGGTGTGGATTTCCTATAGCCGGAGGGTTCCCTGACTCTGCAATACTCTAACTTGCCAAAACATCTCACAATATGTGAAAGTTCAGTTAACATTTTTGGAACAAAAGAGAGACTGGGAATACCTGAAAAGCATAAGTTTAAGGTTGATTTATAGAAAAAAATGAAGCTTGATTCTTTTTTAAATAAAAACAAACAAACAAATAAACAAACAAAACCAAACACCACACCAAAAAGCCCCACTACTGAAAATTATGTATGTAATATGCTTTTTTCATTGTAACTTGGGATACATTTGTTAAAAAAAAATGAAATGTCTCACTGGACAGAAATTCCATATTTCAATCATTTCAAGAACATCGAATTCACAAAGGAATTTAGGCTTTTTATGAATAATAGTGTGTGACTAAGAAAAGACAAGACTACTTCTGTGTGCAGTCAGATCTACAGCATTAAGTCCTTGAGTACCTCCCATCACAGCTGGATACTACTGGTTTGTTAGACACTATAGAATTTGAAAAGATGACTTTAAGGTATCTTGTAACAATTGCCTCGGCAATCCAGTCCCTTAGTGAAATATCTTGTCAAAGAAGACTCCGTCTCTATGTCTCCTACTGTTTCTAAATGTGTTGTTTATATTAAGAAATTTATAATGCTGGCATTTAACATTTGGCAGTGAAATATAATGTTCTTTAGGTTAATTACCCTTCCTACACACAGTGACAAGTACTATAAGATATAGTATATAGAAGAGCTGGGACATTTTTGTGTGGGATTTCAAAAATCTAAATCTCCTATGAGTAATCTGAACAACACTTAGTATGGGAAATGCTTATGACAGTATAGAATGATGTGTTTAATTAAGTGCTGTATACATACGTTATATACTCCTTCAGCCCCATTACAGCCTGTTCCTCGTTACTGACTGTGCTTTGTGCATAAGGAGAGATTCAACATTTGCAAAATAACTTCAAGCAGTCAATGCCTTATGGACTCGATCCAGCTTCATTGAAATTACTGGAGTGACTTCCATTGACTTCAACAGGATTTGGATCATGGCCCTCAGTAAATAAGTTCACTTCAGCAAACCTGCACAGATTGAAGAAAGGTTCTTGAAGCATGGTAAAGTCCCAGCAGCTGAAGATCTGTTAAGAAAGCTTTCTGAATGACTCTCAATAAGTAATGATCCTGACCACATGATCCTTTCCTGAACAAACCCCCCAGATTTAGTCAAGTAGGGATGCCAACTAAAGGAGAACAAAAAGCTAAATATTGAAACATGCAGTGGAACAAGTCATGTTGATAACTTTTATTTTGTTTTGGGTTTTTTTATGTTACACATGGTTTCTAGATTTATGTTAAAAAAATGTAGAAACTGAAAGCACCTTCTGAAGGACAAGCCTCTTACTGTGTAGTTTTAGAAACAGGAATGACAGGAGGTAACCAACCCAAAACTGCAGCCCTTAGGGAGAAATGAGAGAGGAACAGTCATAGTGCGTATGTTCTGAGGGTCTCACACAGGTCTTCCCTGCCTCTGCTGACTGTCCCTTTCTCATGTGACACCTTCATGTTTATTTTGACTCCTTCCTTTCTGTAACTACCAACTACAACTGATTTTCAGTCTGACGACCAAGGTAAACCAGAAATTATTAAAAAGTTATTACATGATTAACATTTCTGCTTTGCTTCATTTTTACCCTTAGAAATATATAAATGTGTTTGACCCATTCCCTTTTATTGACTCCCTGTCTTCTAAAGTAAATATTGGGTAAAGTCATGCACTGCCCAGTCTTATACCAGTCATTTGTAGTAACACAAAATGTACCACATGATACAGACCGACTCCTGGAATTGCTTTTCTATTTCACTTCATTTCTCTTGTTTTGTTGTCAAGTAGGTCTATGAAAGAGAGAAAACAACTGCTAAATGTCCTAAGCAAAGCAGGCTATTTTTACGTGACGACAGTCTCATTTTGAATCATGATTGCTCTCTTTTGAACAAGGAACAGCAAGAAAGGTAAAGATATTAAAAGTCTTACTTATCAGAAATACCTAAATGAGATAGTACACTACAAAGTGATTAAATATGAGACTATTGATCTAGATCTAAATCTTTAAAAGCTAGGATAAAGATTCAGTATTGAAGCACTTGACTGGAAAACTTAAGCAATAATTCACTGGTTGGCAAAAGGGTGGAAATGTGTTTTTTTAAACAAAATGCCTGAAACAGAATTTTGTTTTTTTCCATATTAGAGGTAAATGAAGAAATACACAACCATCTGAATCTTCTGACAGGTTTGTTTTTAGTATAGTGGGATTGCATTTTCACAGAAAATATTTACTATGTGAAGGCCATAATGTCCCTGAGAATGGTGGACATTAATTGATGGCTCTTTGAAGACCTGCTTCAGAGAAGAAAGAGATCTGCTCTATTCGTTAGTTAGCAACTTCCTAAAAATCAGCTAAGTAGCTCCCAACAAGGCATCTGAGTTGCCTAAGCCTTTCTCTGAAGTCAGTAGACAGTGACACCTCAGAAGAATGGTGAATAAATCCTACATATTGACTTATATGGCACTAGTCAAGTGATGCTATGCACAGGACTGTCTAACCTCTTCACTGTAATTCACATGCCTGATATAGTGTAAAACCGGTTCTTTGAGGTTTGGGTTTTTTGTTTGGTTGGTTGTTTTTTTGTGGTTTTGTTGTTGTTTTGGTTTTTTTTAATCTGATATTGTAGAGTTTGTTAGCACTGTAGAGAACAGGTTGTAGAGCCCCAAGGGTTTTGTGGCTGTCCGCCATGCTTTCTTTTCCTCAGAAAAATATTCTCCAGAGATACAAATTAAATTCAGCTCTGCTCAAAGATGACATCAGTCATGAGAGAGAGATGCCCTCATCATCCCCTCTTGTAGACACTGTTGCACTCTCCCCACCATGTTAAACCATGTTACCTTGCCTCATTTCTGTGCCTGGAACAGATCCTCCTAGAAGCTATGTAAGGCACATGGAGGACAGGAAAGTGATTCGAGAGAGCCATTATGGCTCCACTAAGGGCAAGTCCTGCCTGACCAACTTAGTGGCCTTCTATGATGCAGCAACCACATCAGTGGAAAAAGGAAGAGCTACTGATGTCATCGATCTGGACTTCTGCAAGGCCTTTGAGAGAGTCCCCCGCTAATTTGGAAAGATGGATTTGATGGGTGGACTGTTGGGCGAATGAGGAATTGGTTGGATAGTCGCATCCAGAGGGTAGTGATCAATGGCTCAATATCCAGGTGGAGACTGGTGATGAGTGGTGTCCTTCACCTCATGGGTCCATATTGGGACCAGTATTCTTTAATATCTTCATCAATGCCCTAGACAGTGGATCGAGTGCACCCTCAATAAGGCTGCAGATGACACCAAGCTGAGTGGTGCAGTTGACACACCTGAGGGATAGGGTGGCATCCAGAGGGAGCTGGCCAAGGTTGAGGAATGGGCCTATGTGAACCTCATGAGGTTCAACAAGGCCAAGTGCAGGGTCCTGCACTTGTGTTGGGACAACCCCCAGTATCAGTACAGGCTGGAGGATGAAGGGATTGAGAGGAGTCCTGACGAGAAGGTCTTGGGGTACTCGTGGACAAAAATCTTGACATGAGCAGGTAACATGTGCTCACAGCCCAGAAGGCCAGCCACATCCTGGGCTGCATCCAAAGAAGCATGGCCAGCAGGCCAAGGGAGGTGATTCTGCCCCTCTACTTCACTCTGGTGAGACCCCACCTGGAGTCCTGTGTTCAGCTCTGGAGCCCTCAGCACAGGAAAGACATGGACCTGTTGTAGCGGGTCCAGAGGAGGGCCACAAAACTGATCCGAGGTATGAAACATCTCTCCTCTGAGGACAGGCTGAGAGACTTGGGGTTGTTCCACCTAGAGAAGAGAAGGCTCTAGGGAGACCTTATTGCAACCTTCCAGTATTTAAACGGGACTTAGAAGAAAGACGGAGACAGACCTTTGAGCAGGGCCTGTGGTCATAGGACAAGGGGTAATGGTTTTAAACTAAAAGAGGGCAGATTTCAACTAGATCTAAGGAAGACATTTTTCACAGTGAAGGTCATGAAACACTGGCAGAAGTTGCCCAGAGCAGTGGCAGATGCCCCATCCCTGGAAACATTCGAGGTCAGGTTGGATGGGGCTCTGAGCAACCTGATCTAGGTGAAGATGTCCTTGCTCATTGCAGGGGGGGTTTGGACTAGATGACCTTTAAAAGTTCCCTTCCAACCCAAACTATTCTATGATTCTATGATTTTATGACTCTACTTGTCATAGGCAAAGGGAAGATATGTGCCCAGCATAAGGGGAAGCAGATAGCTACCCCACTCAGTTGGTCATTCTCAGGACCAATGGAAAACATGCTGCCAAATGCTTTTCTTTATCTCTTGACTTTTCTCTGGCTTACCTGAACCTGGAACCAGATCTTACTGCCGTGTCTTAGGCTGGTACTTATGTTGCATGGGGCTGCCTTCCTCAGCGAGACCCTCACCCTGCCCCAGAATTAGCAGAAAATTATCTTTCTCCAATAAGGAATGGACACAAATGGATTGTGGTGGCACCAGGAGAAGAATAGGAGGTAATAATAAAGATATGGGCAATAAAGCAATAAAAGTGACTTGCTGTAACTTATAGAAATATTTTGCTGGTGTTGAGTGTAAAATAACTTCTTGTTCTCAAATGTAAATACATGGCATTTGCCTCTCATAGATGGACTGAGATTCACAAAGGCCTCCAGGCCATGCTCAGTTGCCATCCAAGGATGTTCTGCCCTTCCCATTCCTCCTATTCCTATTCCTCGATGTGCTCGAGATGTGCAAGAACAAACACAGAGGTCAACCCAAATGGCTCATAGAGACATCCTGGCAGAACTTGAACAATTCATATGAGTGTGGCTCAAGTACAGATATCTTTTTTGTTTGAGGGCTTTGTGTAAGTGAAATAAATGTGAAGTGCTCTGGAAGTTTCTCCGCATAGCACTGCAAGGGTGCTTCAAAGGATGCATAAAATACTCCAGTTTGCCTCAGCTGGGAAGTTGATCTTAAGTTCACTGTAACAGGACTGCATGGACAATATATTAGAATTTTTATTTCACTCAGGCTGCAGCAAGGAAATCTATAGTCCCCATCATTCAAGACAGAAAAAGACCAATGCAACATGTTACAAAACTAAATAAAAGTTACATGTAAATAATGAAATCAGTCCAAACAAGGAGGCCTCCTGACGCCTTGGATAATGATTCTGATTTTCTGGTAAATTAGAATAACAAAGATAAGAAAGCAATAAAGCAACAGTGGCAATCAGAAATAAACTTTAACAGATGAATAAAAAGATGAGAAGATGGGATACTATGCCAGTCGCCATACTTGGCAGTGATAGTTTGACAGTACTGCTGGGAGGACAACAAAACAGAAAGGAATAACTTTTTTCATTTCAGCTGCCAGGCTTACCATATTTTAGGAGCTCAGAATCTGCAGTGACACTTTTATATTTCCATGTTTCTGATCATGAGAAATCAGAGAAGCAGAGATAGGCTGAGTGGACAAGAGACACAGAGGAGGAGTGCAACAACAGCATTTCTGCCACCAGCTTCGACTGAGTCCTGAAAGCTGGTTACAGCATGAGACTTATGCCCTTGGTGTAACTCTCAGCCTTGTCCTTCCCCATATTTACCTTCCTCCTGCCCTCTCTCCCCTTTTTTCTGTTTAAATAGAATCTGGCTTAGCTTAGCCAAACCTCTCTATTTATTTGTTTTTCTCTTTTCTTTATTTTCTTGCTTCTTTCTTTTCTTTTGTTGTTGTTGTTAACCCTGTGACCAGAAAGGCAGTAATAGTAACGTCATAAACAGCTTGACATTGGTTCAAGCTTGCCAGGTCTTGGAGTACTGATAAGATTATGTGTTGTGCTTGTCTTTCTCCAGCAGCAAGGTTACAAATCAGAGTCACCAGTACAAACAGAAGCTTTTTTTTTTTCTCTCTTGGCTTTTTTCCCCAATCCTTTTGTGTCTGTGCTTGTCCTCTTTTATTTTTGAGGGAACAGGCCCAGAGTCCAATAAAAGAGACAACAAATACAGCTCCAGCCATCTCAGCTACATTTTATTTTCTTTTTCTTTTCCAAAGGGAAAGTTAATATAATCTTAATACTGTATAAAAAGACACTATCAACCAGGGAATTTTCCTCATAAAAATGCTCTACGGCTAAAAGAAAGGGGAATAATGGATGCTGTTAAAATGAAAGTCTCCTTGAATACTTTACATAACAAACACTTAGTCTGCTTGTCTTCTGTATCTTTCATAGAAGATTTTAAAGATTTTGACAGTGACCATTTGCTGTAAGACTTAGTTGGTCATGTACCCGTGCACCCGGTCCCATAGAACGTGCAACCATTCTGAGCTCTGCGATGAGAAAGTCATGAGAGCACCTTTGCCCCTAAGCTCCTGTGCTCCAAAATGCAAGCAATTCACAGAACACATGCAATCCCACCCCACACCTCCATCGAGGTGTTTTGGGGATTTGCACTGCAGCAAGAACTGTTTCAAAGGGGGTTTTGTGCATAGACGTATTTTTTGCCATCTTGACACATTCATTTCCATCTTCTCAGTGAAGAAACACATGGCTCCTTTAGCTCCTTAGCTGGTGAAGGTGTTACAGCTTGACACTGTTCTATGCAGAAATTATCTCCTCTCAACAAGGGCTGGTGTGGCTGAGCAGGTCACATTGTACAGTGGCAGTTCATTGTCTAGAAAGGTTGTCATGCATCACTGGTGTCTATGGTGTTTCAATTCAAAACTTCATGTTATCTCTAATGGCATAATAGCAAAGGGCTCCTTGGGATGAAGGGAAGTGAAATGTGAGGCTGAATCACTGCTGCTTGTGGCAGCATGAGGTTTGTCTGCTGCACAAAAACACAGGTTTTCAGCTCAAACCTGAAATAGAAAATGAAGGTATTTAAGAAAATATATAATTTATGCACAGAAGCTGCTGGAGAAACAGGGAAAAAAACAAGCTCTACTTTTCTTTTGTCTAAGAGATGTAGAGTATAATGACATTTCTTTTCTTCATCTTCCATTCTTTGGAAGGGCAAGAGAAGCCTACACAACTGTGACTCATCTTTGAAGAAGTTTTCAGTGCTGAAGCTCTTTCTACCAGGATGCCTTTCCCATAGAAGACACTACTTTATCCTTTTCACAAGAGCCAGAAGCACAAATTGGCAGTACATAAGTAAAAAACAAAAGTTGAAAAGCAGTAATTTGATATTTTGACTTTTTTTTTGTCTACAAATGCATAACAACTGTTTTACTCAATCAAAGGAGCCCAGTATAGATTTTTACAATCCAATATCCTGTCTCCAGAAATGGTGAAAACCAAATACTGAAGATAATCTTATGATATGATTCACACACACAGACACACACACATATATGTATGCACGCAACATCTGTGAAATCTCCCACATCTGGCATCCAACATGTGTGATGATCTGCAGCTCAAGGCTTTCCACAGCCAGAGTGGTATCTTTCACCAAAGTATTTGACTGTGAAAATACCGGTTACTGGACATTAGTGATGTGATCAGTAGAGACAAGAGGCAGTGCTGCTGTATCATACATGAAAATCACGAAAATGAAGATTAATTATAAGAAGATCATAGTACAGTGATATAAGTGAGTATATTTCTAGGGCACTTTCTCATGGAGCTGGTGAGCAGACAAAACCATCCATCAATTCTTCACTATAGGAAACTGGAAAATTCCAGCTGATGACAAAGATGTTCACAGACTCTACAGAACTGTGTATTTCTCTTACTCTGTGTTGGAGAAAAAGGTGGAGGAACATGTGACTAAGCAATGTCTTGAATCAGATGCCAGGAAGAGTTCATTTTTTATATGCTGCTCCCTTGGCCTTTTTAAATTGGTAAGGGATCCCAGAGGTACCCAGCCATGTAATCTACAGCAGAGAAATTGCTATGAGCCCCAAGACAAAGCTTAAAGCACAAGATGTGAAGATGAACTCATTTCTTTCCATACTCACAGGGCAATTTCTGAGTCAAGCTGCACTTCTGTAGTCCGCAGCTGTAAAGGATTCAAGGCGCACGAACTGCCATCTCAATTGCTTATAGCAACACTTGGGAATTTGGAAGCAATTACGTGTGTCCAAGGATGCTAGTCTTTCCAGGACTGCCTCCTTTGTCGTCATCTCAGTTCCTGACAGGGCAAATTAACAAGAGGAACACATGTGTTTACACTAAGAAATTTGACTGTTTTAAACATATATAAAATGAGCAAGTGTGCAGGTAACAAGCATGTGACCTTTCAGTTTGAACTGAATAAGTTACTTCCCAGAAAGTCAGAGAATGAAAAACACGCTTTAAAAGGCGTTTTAATGTTTGCTTTTAAGCTCGGGGTGCCCTGTTACTTGCCTTTGCGTAGGATTTTTTTCTTTTTTTCGTCCCCCTCTGCCCCAGTATATGTGTATCTTAGGACTGTGAGACCTCAGCGTTCATGGTGAGTAGTCTTCATAAGTTGCTTAGAGGCAGTCATGGACTGTTTGCAGTGGTCTCTTCACCTCTGCCAGGACAGGGTCGCTCCTGACGGCAACATGGCTAAGTGTGAGCTCTGCACCCACGTCGAAGAGTAGGTGGGACTGGGCTGTCTGAGCTGTCATGGGAGCAGCAACTTGCTCAGCCTCCTTACAGTATGTGAACAAGGATTTAGCACAGCAAGCCTAAAATAATGGGACACAGTTCTGTGCACCTTTATGGAAGATAAATAAGGTCAGAGCAAATAATTAATTTCCCTCTTTAAAGTTTTACAAATTGCATGACTGGCCCTTGCAGGATGCAAATCTCCCCCGGCTGCTGTTTGAATACTAAGGAAGATACCCACTTTTCATGGACAGTTGACTGTATTCCTTTACTATGTATTAAAAAGGGAACCAAGCAAATATATAACAATTCTAGAGTTTTTGGGGTCCTTCTGACTCTTAACAGGGAGTTGCTGCCTGGGGTCTTTAGTTGAGTAAAATGACAGTTCCACCTGAAGACCTCCTTACACAGGACCCCAACCTAGGGGAACTCAGGGACCACTCACTAAATTCACTGAGCTGATTTGAGTCACCCTGAAAAAATCAGAAACATTTTCAGGAGGAAAATGTAAGGGAAGTAAGGGAGCAACCTTACTTCACTGGGCTGTGATGTGCTGGTTCTTTCAGAAATACTAGGGCTCCTTGAGGTCCTTACAGTGAAGGCTTCTTCCTGGAGAAGAACAATGTGAACTAAACATGTTTTGGCTCTTGACAGCACAAGGTCTGCATACTGTGCTAAACACAGGTTACTCATCCAAACTCAAAATAGAAAATGCTGATATTTTGGAAAATATATAATTTATACACAAAAGCTGGGTTAAAAATTTGTGATGTTTCCAGCATCTAACTAGAATCTAATTATCCTAAAAAAAAATTTGGCAGCATCAAGCTACCCAGCTGTGAGTAGCTTGTGAGCTACTGTGACTCGCTTTTGTAACACAGAGGATGCTTGTCTAGTGTGTTTTCCATTCAGAACACAATATATTTTGTGACTGTCCAGGATTATTGCAGGTCAAAGTGTGGTGGCAGAACATATGAACCTGATTTTTTTTTTTAAATTATCTTTATAAAGATCTTTCTTTTGGTGTAGAAGCTACATAAAAATAATTTTAAAATGTAATATAATTAAAATGCAGAATTACACTCACTCTATTTGTTAGAAAATGTGCATTCTCTGTGCCCTAGTTTAATTGCTTTTAGAAATATGCATTAAATGATAGGTTCCATATGATGAATTTAGATGAATTGACAGTAAAATACTGAAGTTCTGTCTTATTTTGGTCAGCTCTTCTGTCCAACTTCTGTTTAAAAAAGTAAGAAACCAGACTGTTCATATTTTAGCAGAAGGCTCCAGTCTGTATTTTTACACATACACATAGAAATCTTCATCCATGTAGAGTTCCATTTTGAAGTCTGTCAAACTTGTCAGGGTTGTCTGTCTCCATGTCTCTGATCTTTTCTCTTGAAACAAGCCAGCAGAACACAGAGATGATAACCTTCCCTTTATTAGTAATTTCATTGTGAATTTAGTGCTGACAATAAGCAAGATAGAGGTATTATGGTGGAATTAAGTATATTGTTTAGTCATATGTGATATATGAGCAATGATAATTCAAACCTGAAAAGGTATAAATGCTTGTAAACCTGACCATCAAGACCCTTCTCTGTGGATGGGCCCCTCCAGCATGTTGGCAGTGTTCTTGTACAAATTGAGTGTTATTTATTAAGGTGGTTGATGTGATGTATGCCTTATCTGCTATCAAGTAGGCAGAGACAACTAATTTGATTTATTTAGGTTACTATGCAACAATAATGTAACAAAGACTTTCAGTCAGTGGTTAAGGATTCAGGACATTGAATAAAAATTGTAAAAATTTGTATTATTAGTGATACTTTGAGCCAGTTCTTGCCTTTTTTTTTGTTAACCTTGTAGTTGACTACTTGAACCATGTGTTTTCTAAAAGCCTCTGGGGCAAAAAAGGGAATGGAAATGATGTAAAATATTATATATATTTCAACATGCAAAGTATGCACAATTTATTTTTAATAATTGTTAACAATTTTTTGTTATTTCCATTTTTGTGCTTTTCCTTTTTTTTCCTGCATTGACAAGTTGAAAAAGCGGAATGAATATTGAATTGAAAGTCTCGCTTCTCCCATGTGCCTATCTCACTTGTATTGAATAGCCAGATCCTGTCTCTTTATATGAATTAAGATTATAATCTTTTGGGGGCTTGTTTTTGTTATATATTCATACAATACCTACAATAACACAGCTTTGGTCTTCCACGTGTTACTGGAGTGCAAATAAATTATAACATTCCTTATTACACATACCTGGGGGGAAAGATAAAAGAAAAAGAGAAGCCATGTTTGTATGGTATAAATTTTACATTCCTCTCTCAGAATAATAATTTGAAAATAAAACCAAGTCCAGGCTCAGTGACCCAAGGAATCAGTCTGTAGCATGTTTTAACTGTGGTTCCATGCTGCAGATAAAAGTACATAAATAATGCAGGCATGCACTGCCCATTCATGTAGACATTTTTAGCAGCATGGTTTTCTGAAAACAAACAAACAAAACCAAACAAAACAACAACTTTGGGGAAAACATTTCTGTACAGGAAAAGTTGCCTTAAAAATACATTGGTGATAATTTCACCTGTTACAAAACTCATGTGGAATTTTCAAATAGGTCTTGCTATGGATGGGAAAACATTACAAGTCTCAGGGAGCTGATGCTGTGTTCCTGCATGGAGTCTGTTATGATCAAAATCTTTTGTGTGGGCAAAGAGTTCCTTATTCATAAAGCCAAGAATTCATTGATTTCATAAAAGAAATCTTAAAAGCCTCATCCAAGAATTAGTCTTAATTCAGATCTAATTGTTATATAAAATGAAATAACATTTTTATGCTGAAAAAGTCTCAATAATAATAATAATAA
>NW_010514194.1:0-3001 GCF_000687285.1 Phaethon lepturus
AAAAATTTAAAATAATTAAAATTGTGTATAATTTTTAATATTGAATCAAGTTTTATAATTTAAGTTTCACAGGAAGTGACAACTTTTTTTCCCAATTATTTTGTAACATAAAGAATGGAAATATTTTTTTTTTTCCTGAGAAAACAGCAAATACAAGCCTTTTCTTCCCACAGGTCTTGGGTTTTAGTATTTCTAGTGTTTAGCTCCTCAATGCGTTGGTATCCCTGGGTACAAAAATACACAATTATCATTAGTAAACTGTATCACCTTTTACTTCTTTTAGTTATTTTTGCAATGTTCTAGGAAAGTGCTTGGAGCACCTTTGTTTCTCAAAATGATGTATAAAGAAACTCTTTACCAGAAAGTTCTCAGAAGAAATCCTGCTTAATTTTCTTCATGTTTTACTCTTTTTGTAGCGATTCAAATTTTTATTTTAAGCACTTAAGTTTTGAACACAGGACTGGGGGCACTCCTGGTAAAATGCACTACTTTTTGTTGAATTACTGTCTGAAGGACTTACCTGAGATGGGAACACTACTGTGCTGGGAACATGAAAACACTTTGAGCTAAGTCCTGGCCTGTTAAAGCCAGTGGCAGAAATCCCATTCACTTTGATGGAGCCAAGAGTCAGGTTTCACCCGCAGTGAGAGATGGTCCTTGTCTAGAAACTCTAGACTTCACCACTTTTGTGCTTTGGCAAGTGATTCAGGAAACCTCTCCAGCCACCCGTACATAGGGTAAACGCTCCAAGAGGTTCCTATCAATAGGACTCAAACACAAACAAACAAAACCCAAGGATGTGGCCCATGAAACAGCCCAAGTCCCTTTGTCTCTTTTCTGGAACTCTTCACAGGCCCCTCGACTTCTAATTGAAATCTGTAAAATGCCAAATTCATTATTGTCTCTCCATTGTGCTTCAAGGCAGAGGCAAGGACTGTTATATGTCATTGCGTGGTATCAGCAGCACACAGTTAGACAGATAGACGCAGATTTCATTTAGTGTTGGAGAGCTATTCTTCCTGGAGTTTATTGTTTGTTTTGTTGTGGGTTTTTTTGTTTTGTTTTGTTTGGTTTGGGGTTTTTTGTTTGTTTGGTTTTTGTTTTTTTTTTTTTTTTAAATAGTCTCAGACTAGAAGTCCCTGCATCTTTTAGCTCCTATTTTGGAAATACCTTCAAGGTAGAAGACTCCAAAGTTCATAGTTTCTACAGTGTTCTCAGACTGTAAGGTTTTCAACATGTTATATTTTAAGCCTGGATAATTCCACTGAGTGAGAAAAATCACAGGTGGGCATGTCTGGCATCACCTTCATGTCTTTTGTTATGTTGGGGATACAGGGCTTCTAGAAGAGGAGGAAAAAAGAGTCCAAGTCTTGGTCAAAGAAACAGAATATTTACCTATTTGCCCTTCAAAGTGCCTCTTGCTTCTCCTGAATAGACACATTTCAGGGTAAGTGGACTGACTCTACTGCAGGTATGGGTATGGGATGTCAGTTTTCATCTGAATGAAGTCATCTAGATGTGTGAAACAAGTAAATCATGTTACTAATCTAGACTGCCCCTTTGTTCTTCTGGCAAGTCCTTTTGCTGACCGAGGTGAATTTAAATCCGCAGTAGGTTTGTGTGAAGAGGTAATATGAACAATTCCAGTCTGAAAAAAAGGGTCAAGCTTTAGGGTATATAAGTTAACTGGCTATCTTAGCTATTTTAAGAATTGACACTCTGCCCTACAAAGGTTGTCTCATTTGTAACCTAAGAACATCACACCTACCAGTTAAAACATCATTACTGTTTTCTATCTGTACATGCATATAGTCTTTCTCATGAATATCTTGGAGAGGCAATGAAGAACTGTTAAACTCAACATTTCATGGTGTTTGATCCATGTTCCACTGCAGAATGTAAACAGGTAAGGCTCTAATCTGCTTCCATTTGCAGGGTACCAAAAGCAATCCAGTTGCTCTTCTGACTGATATATTTTGGCTCTAAATTGTATTCCGTTTGCGGGATTGTGAAGTTTTAGAAGAATGGATTATTGAAAGTCCTAAAACTGTTTTTTATCACATCTTACTCTGTCACCAGATTTTGTGTTTCATTAGGCTTCTCCACATTTCAGTTCCATCATTGTTCCCAGAGTTCAAGGGAAAAAAGCCAGAGAAGACTGAAAAACATAAAAGGAAAATAGGAACAAAATAATCATCTTAAGCCAAGTGTTGGTGGGAGGTGCTACGCATAATAGGGTAATCCCATGTTCCTGTAATAAAAAAATCACATGATAGAGGATAAAGAAGAGTCACAAATAATGGTGGGAAAGTCTTCTATAAAGAACTTCAAATATGATTACCAAAGGCTTTATTAATTGTGGAGAAAAACACTTTGACCAGACTTTCCTATAATTTAGAATGTTTACCAATGGTGCGCACACAATTCACCAAGCCAATGAAAAGCAAAGGCTATAAAAATATTAGCAGAGGGAGGGAGGAGTCTGTGTGTTGTGCCTCAAAGAGCATTTCGGTAGTGCTGAACAATCTTCTTAATTCACCCAAGCGTGATTCATACTTGTGCCCAGAGCAATGTTTGATTTCCTCAGTCTTCACTGGCAGTGTCTCTTCCCAGACCTCTCGAAGGGATGGACTGCAAGGCTGTAACTGGGGGAGCAAAGTCCCTCCCACTGTACAAGAGGATCAGGTTTGAGGCCACCAGAGGAGCCTGAACATGCACAAGTCTATGGGGCCTGACAAGATGAATCCCAGAGTCCTGAGGGAATTGGCTGATGTAGTTGCCAAGACACTCTCCATGATATTTGAAAAGTCCTGGCAGTCAGGAGAAGTCCCTGGTGACTGGAAAAAGGGAAACATTGCACCCATTTTTAAAAAGGGTCAAAAGGAGGACCCTGGGAACTACCGACCCGTCAGCTTCACTTCTGTGCCTGGGAAGATCATGGAACAGATCCTCCTGCAAGCTATGCTAACACACATGGAGGACAGGGATGTGATTTGAGACA
>NW_010514195.1:0-8568 GCF_000687285.1 Phaethon lepturus
AGTTGACAGGTCACTGACCCAGGGTATCACACGCGCAGCTTATTAATGCACACACTGTGTACCTTTAAATTCCCTTGTTCACAGAGCGTGGCTGCGACGTCTCCATTCTGCTCCACCCTCCATGCAATTTCTCCCAGGGCCAGCACATCAAGTTCCCCTGATGTTGCCAAAATCCCGGGTTGCCTGGGGAATTGCCATGGCACAGACTCATTGTACACGAGCTACGTTCCACCCTGTTTCAATGCTGTTCTTAGAGGGTAAATTTCCAAATTGCCCCTCAGCGATTACTCCACAGGGTTAAAGATAAAATATGCCCCACCCCAAGTTATCAGAATCGTGCCCAAAAATACAAGTATTGGCTACATTAAAAAAAAAAAAAAATACACTGGCCATAAGTTGTGGGGTTTTTATTTTGCCTTCAAGGACAAATTGCAACAGCATATAATCTATCTACGTTAGGGAAAACGTCACACACTACACAGCTGAACACATACGGATCAGGTTGTTATAATAATGTCACATTACAGGCAGCAATATTTTTCCAAAATGATCAATTCCTCATAAGCCCACAGTATTTACTTATCTATGGGAGATCTACTTAAATGAGCTTGTCCAAACATTGGGATTCAGCCTCTACCCTCTTTTCCTAATCATCAAAACTAGCAGAATTAATATTGCCCCTACCCCCCAAAAATCAGCAGCTTCCTCATGAAAGCAACTAAAACCAGCTAGTAATGTGGGTCTGACAGATTTACTAATGTATCTCTAGGCCACTAAAGCATTTGAATCATGTGACATATCTTTTTACGTGACAAATTTGGTAAAAGCATGTCGAAGCCCAATCCTGAAATACAGTGCAATAAATGAATTAACTGGGCACAGCATACTCTCTACGGCCATTAAGCGGGAAGAAATGCAGGCAGAGGCAAATACCAGCTTGAGAAGTGCAGACCCAGCTGGCATTTTACCGAACATTAGCAGGCAACCCTAAATCACCAGCCACCGCCGTGGATAAGTAACCATTAGGCAGCGGTGGTAGTTGTGTTACAGCAATTCCCAGGGCGCCCGCGGGTGCTACGGCTCTTTCTTC
This sequence comes from Phaethon lepturus, assembly GCF_000687285.1. Classification (NCBI taxonomy): domain Eukaryota; kingdom Metazoa; phylum Chordata; class Aves; order Phaethontiformes; family Phaethontidae; genus Phaethon; species Phaethon lepturus. The sequence continues at coordinate 1,091 of NW_010514195.1, forward strand.
CCGTTACGACACACAAGCACAGGCAGGACAGGTTCCACGCGGCGCAGGCGCTGGGCGCCGCACGCGTAAGCAGGAAGAATAAGCACAACGCAAGGGAAGGGAGGTGAGAACCGCCAGCTAACGTAGTGCCGCGCTGGCCAAGTGCTCCTGACCAGACGCCAGAGCCCGGCGCAAGGAGGCAAAATAGCCAGAACCTGTACATCCTCAGATATCGCCATTATTGGCCCGTATTTTCCCCATTTTATTCCACAATATACTACATAAAGCATACTCTATGCTGCCGGTTCAGGCTAGATCTGAGCCCAGCTCCGTGTCCTAATTTGCTGAACATCAGCCACTAGGTCTGGACGAAGGCAGCTTCCAGCGCAAAGTCCAGCCCTTCGGCGAGCCGGGGCAGAGGAGAGCCCGTCCTCTGCAGCGACCTGCTGCTCCCCATCAGCTGCGGGGTGGCACAAAACAGCCTCTTCAACCTCCTCCCAGTCCTTCCGAGGCTGCAAGGGTTCTCCTTGTCCCTAACTGCACAAAGACAAACTCATCTGCTTAAAGTCCGGTCATTTAAGTTGGCTTGTTTGATCACGTGTTGGCAGAAAGGCAAATGATTCATACAACCTGGTGCAGCGGCAACGCTGCACTCACACTGGTCCTTACTGTTTTCCTGCTCACATCTGCCAGTACTTGCCAAAGTAGGTCTGTCTAGTATGGACAAAACAGAAGCGGCAAGTCAAAGCCCTGCAGATTTACTGCCCTGAAAACAAGCAATGGACATTTTAGCAATAGCCTGGAAAAAAATTTGGAAACAGAGTAAAAGAAAAAAAAAATATTAAAATTATACCAGGAGAAACCATCTAACACCAATTCACAAACTGCAGAATAAGCCAGTCCCCAATGCTTTCCCTGGCTTTCATGCGTGCTTTATCTTCCATTGGCACGTCTCCTCAAACAGAGCATCCCCTCCCTCCTCCTTCCACGAGGACCATGTAAGGACTAACAAGGTTACCTCAGGCTTTACGGTGTACGCCATTTTAGTTCACACAACCATTTAGCAAACAGGAGCGACCAACGCACCCGTGTCCGACTGCCCCACGCTGCCGCGCAGCGGGCAAGGCAGAGGAAGATAGCGGTGGGATCCAGCCAGAAAACAGTATGTGCTGCATAGTGCCCTGGCCTTGGTCAAGCACAGAATCACAGAACCATTCAGGTTGGAAAAGACTTTTAAAGATTATCAAGTCCAACCATCAACCCAACACCCCCACGCCCACTAAACCATGTCCTGAAGCACCATGTCTACACGTTTTTTGAACACTCTCAGTGATGGTGACTCCACCACCTCCCTGGGCAGCCTGTTCCAATGTTTGACCACTCTCTCCATAAAGAAATTTTTCCTCATATCCAGCATAAACCTCCCCTGGCGCAACTTGAGGCCATTTCCTCTCGTCCTGTCGCTGGTTACTTGGGAGAAGAGACCAACCCCCACCTCACCACAACCCCCTTTCAGGTAGTTGTAGAGAGCGATGAGGGCTCCCCTCAGCCTCCTCTTCTCCAGACTGACCAACCCCAGTTCCCTCAGCCGCTCCTCGTAAGACTTCTTCTCCAGACCCCTCACCAGCCACATTGCCCTTCTTCCAATCTCTGTCTCAGGAGATCAAACACTGTCCCGGCACCCAGCAAAAGCCCTGGCTACCTTTGAAACTCTTGTATGCAAGGAGTCAAACCCCGCTTTATATCTGTACACATTCTCAACGACTGAAGTGGTACGGACTTTACTAGGACAGTCCCTTCTATCATCAGCCATTTTCTTGCACATAGCACCAACAAACCTCTGCTGATAAAATGGTCTGTTCTGACAGTGCTTAGCCCTTCTCTGAAAGAAAAAGGCAATGATAACAGTAATAACATCACTGGAAACCAAAGTCCACTAAAACACAGCCACCTGCTAGCTCTGGTCTGGTTGAATGCTACAGCATCGTCCTGCTTTACCACAAATCTAAGATAAATCAGCAGTAGCCTTCAGCACCAATAAGTAACCTGAATATTCTACAGTGTAGGATCTCTGACTTCAAGTTTGCATTTTATCAGTAGCACAGGATAGGTTACATCAAATCAAACTGGCGCAGCGAATGCCGCGGTGTTAACGTTTCCCACACGGTTATCCTCATTTCCCCTCCTTCTTCATGACCGCGTAGAGAATACCGTATGCTCCCTGTTCGCGGTTCTCTGCTTCATTTGTCAGGGTTAGATGAGGATGGTGGTGGTACTAGCGGTACATGGGCGCAACTTTATTTTGCACTAAGTGCAGCTTGGGTGGCCTTGTCAATTCAGAGGATAAAATCACACAACATGGGAAAAGCAGTCTCTTTCCTCCCTTCTCCAAGTGGGAACATCAGCATTTCAGAGGGAGCTGCTTAAAATTGGCCTTCTAACATCAAAACGGATGTTAAGTGCAAATAAATCAAATCAGAGAGAGAAGATAGGATGAGAGTAGTTAAAAGGCACGGTGGCATCTTTTTAGCTTCTGCAGGTAATATACGGTGCATTTACACAAGGCTATTTATCCACTGATCTCAAAATAATTTATAAAGTGTTAATTGACTCATGAAGCTTTGCGATTTTCCCCCGGGAGAAAAAGTAAAAACATCACTTATATTACACGAGAACTGCTTGGGAATTTCTCAGCGCGATGGTTTCTCATCACGATTTGTCACTTGGTCAGTGGTGGTTCTGTCAGCTCTCCTGCCCAACAGCTCACGGGCAGCTCTAGAGCCGCGAGGCCAATGCTACCCAAGCCCTGCCATGCAATTTATTCCAAGATAGAGACCCGTGTGTCCCCAAGACCTCCATCGCAACATCACAAGCCTACAAGCACAGACTCCAGCAACTCTTCGTGTACGTGGGCCAGAGAGAGGTGGACTCCCAGTGCGGTGTCTCCAGCACACACCAGGCTGTTTTGGGGGCTGACGTTTTGCATCCCTTGTGATACTTTAGCTTCTCTTTCTGGTTTTGGAGGTAACTTTAGGAAAGTCACTTCTCCGTGCTTCATTTTCTCCCTCTGCACAACTGTGAGCAAGGACAAGAACCTCGCTGATACACCATTGTGCCATCTCCTCATGAAAGGCATTACCTAAGATTCAGGGGTTCTTACCTCTATCCTGAAACCAAAGGAAGAAGAACAAAAGAGATTTTCCATTTAAGATGCTTAACTCACCGGGTAGCTACCTCCCAGCCACCACTGAACAATGGTGCTTATTGTGCGACAATTTACTTGCAATTAAAAGCGAGAAACACGCTGATACAGTCATGCTGTTTACTGGCACCTGCAAGAACACAGAAATCTCCACGTTCCAGAAAAGCCATAGCAACGGGCACAGGGACAAGGGAAGCTGGCTTCCAATTTGCTCTTGGCACAAATCCCACCCTGGCCAGCAGCGAGAGCCGACTCACGACCAGAGCAAACAGCACGTGCTCGCTCAAGCCCCCAAACCCAGCTCGTGCACAGGAGCGGACTCTGAGACATGTCAAATCTGGTTTTGCCAACGGAAGAGGCTCGGAATATTGCTCCCAAATTGGCCACGTTACTAGAGGCAGGGCATGTAAAGCAGTAATCAGCCTCAGATCCACACATCTGCTCTCTCCATGTTTTCTCTTCTTGGTTGAAATGATGGAAATGAACCCAAGCACTTTGCAAATTTGTTTTAAAAGCCTCCCTTGCTCCAGTATATAGATCCCCGTCGGTAATGAGCACGGCTTCTTCCCTCCCATCTGAAACAGGATTTTGACATTTTCCAACTTCACCTAGAATAGTTGCAAAACCAACGAGCTTATAGGATATAACTTCTGCTGGCCCACCCTCTTTAAGCAACCTGGAAATTCATTATATATAATTTCTGACTTTTCACTGACAAATAGTACACTTTGCCAGGATTTTCCAGAATGCTTAACCACATTATCAGGAGATGAAGAAATATATTTTTCACTAAGTATCAAGGAAATCCAAAGCAAATGCACACAATTATTCCCCTCCACTTCAGTTTACCTTCATCACCTGCAGGAAACTGATTTTGCTCAACATTTTCAATCATATTTTGCAATAGACTGCTTCAATCGTCATCTTAAAAACCCAGACAGTATATGCAAAAGCAGCATTCCGTGGCTCTAGACCACATGATGGATAAACATAATTATATACCCCAACTTCCAAAAGTATCTTTTTAGAATTGGAAATGTTCTTTTACTAGGAATATGCAACATAGCCACAGGTTTGAGTTAAGAAAGAAAAGAAGTATGATTATGTTGTTCCAATCCCAGTTCAAAACCATGCATTATTGCTAGGGCTGGCAGATACAGCCTCCCAGTTCAGAAAATTTGTGGTTACAACTACTACTAAAGAGCGCTGCAAGACCTTGCTCCATAACTTCAGCTATCCATAGCACAGATTAAAGAGCTGTAAAGATCTGTTACCTACCCAGCTTTCCCTTCTGGCTGCCTTGTCTTCCCAGCTCCTTCCCCATCACTAACCTCAAAGTCCCGTGCATACATCGCCTTGCCTTTACCATAGCAGAGGTCCTTCTTGCAGCTCCCTCATGTCAGAACATGCTCCTGACTGCTTCCTCCTGGCATTGTTCTGGCATTTGAACCCATTCTTCTGTCTGGAAAAATTCCATTTAATCTTGTGAACTAAATCTCTAGCTTTTAATTTCCAAATCATTACATGGGAGAGTTTATTAATGTACCCACATCAGCGTTGTGCTTCGCAAAAACGACCCTTTGGTAGCCCACAGTGCAAGCTCTCTGCCATGAGTTCTTTTCTTAGAGCTGTCTTACCTGATCAGGAAACACCGAGAGGAAGAGAACTGAAAGGCCACCAAGTTATTACTGTAGCTAACAGAAAAGGAGAAGCAAAGTACAAAACCAGGAACACAAGATACCTTTGTCTGCCTGATGTAAAGCACCAGAATCCTGTAGAAAATTGTTTTTAAAAAGAGAAAGCTCTGACAAGGACTCTCCTATTGAGGCATTGAAGTTGCACTCCCTGCAAGTCAAGGACCACAGCCAACAGCTTGCAAAGTTAAAGACTGATTTACTTTAACACCTTTTTTTACTTTACCTTTGGAAATTACAGTGTTGCACACTGGCAAGGCTGAGACTGCCATAACCAAAGACTCCTGGAGTCACAGCAAAATACCTGCTCCTTCACCTACCCATGCACTCCCAGAACGGTGCTCCTGTTCCCCTGGGTCTAACCTTCACAAAGCAGAAACCTCTACCTGTACATCACCATTTACCTTCATAGCCCAATAAAAAGAGCCACAGGAGTTTCATGATCTTGAATGTCACTATCATTCTGTCAAATTAGGTTTAAATCAGCCAAAACCTTCAAAAGGCACCAGGAGGAAGGAAAAACAAGTCTAGAGTGTCTTTTCTCTTGGGAAAGAAAAAAATGAATGCTACTCGGCACCCCCCAAGATAGCACACCTTCACCTCAGAAATCACTTCCCAACAGCTTTCTGCATTTCACTGAACTATAACAACAGATCACAACGCTTCACAACTGAATCAAACTTCAGAAAACTCAACATATTTAATACATCTCACAATATATTACATACTCCTTTAACCAAGGATTTCATTATTTACAGCCAACGACAAGAAGGTTATTACTGTCTTATTGGTTCTTATTTGGCTCCCCACAGCTCTAATCGCTTTTCTCTATCTCAGAGAGAGCTGGTAACTTTTTTGATGACTTTGCTAGTAAAACTTTTTACTCTGCTTCTAAGACAAGGCTTACTTACCCCCGAAAGCTGTACACACAGCACCACCGACTCCCACGAAGGGTCCACAGCCCTCAGCGTCGCCTATAGCAGGTGTTTCCATAGGGAACCAGGGCATCACAAGGCAGAAAGACCACTAAATTACCAGACAGCCGGTTACAGACGTAGCTTACAAATTGCCTCTCGCCACGCCTAGTGATTGCTCAGGACAACAACCATGCTTCATGTTTGTAGCTCCTTAAGACTACAGTGTTTGATTTTAATTATACATTATATCACAGAAGCATCTAGCAAGAACAGACTAACTCCATCCAGCTTATATCTTCTTAATGCCTCCAACCATATCATCGCCAGGACATTCACAGAACTCTGCCTTATGGGTTTAAATATTTTAAGAGGCAGCAAATCATGTACCGAAGTCTTTGCAGAGGTATATGTTAAGATTATGACATCTATTATTTCAAAAACAAATACAGAAAACTGCAGAGTAATTTTGTTAGTGTAGTTATCATTCCAATATTTTCTAAGAAAAGTCACTAAAACCAGTTTTACAACTCCATCTGTATCAATAACACATCTGTACTTCATACAGCCTCATATTATCACCAGAACTTAACGGCGAAGTTTGGTTTATTTGTTTTGCCCGAGAACTCTTCATGTCCCTATAGCAACTTTCTCACCAGACTTTATTTAAATTAGCATTGCTAAGGAAGAAAACACAGAATATATTATTCAAACTCCGAAGTGGTTCATATTCTTGAGTTTTTAATAAGAGAACAACGCTGCAACTACTCACAGGGAATAGTTTCCAACGTCCTTATACACTGAACCTAATTTAATCCCTTACCCAATCTCACTGAAGTCACTGCAGGGAGGATTAACACTTCACAGAAATAAAGGTGGCAGAATATCTGGAGAAACATAGTAAATGCTCGCTTTATTGTTCTGGAGACAATTTATTTTCTGTAAGCCAATAAAACCTACCCTGAGCAGTGGACGTTCAGCATGAGGTGTTCAAATAGGCAAGATCTGTACATTCGTTGTCAAGTAATACAAGTTACTTTATTCCTCATCGACTACTTGTTGAATGAGGATGTATTTACCTTATGCCCCAGGGGCATTTTTAGCAACTGCTAATCAAGGAAGGATTAGGGACTGACTGTGAGGACACAAACCCTGTATTTTCGCTAGCTTACCTCCACCCCCGACATCCCCAGAAAGCCTGGGAGACATTATTTCTTGGGCTTCGCAATCCTACCAGAATTACTGAAAACTAGCACCGAGACTAGTTTACATAATCACTTCTCTGTCCCTTGGCAGTATAATTAACTCACCTTTCTCTTAAAAAAAAAAAAACCCAAACAAACACACACACACAAAAAACCCACCACAAAACACCCCCCCCAAATCCCAACAAAACAAACCCAACAAAAAACAAAGCAGCTTATTTATCATCATTAATGACTCTTCCAAGGTAATTAAAATGAAATTCCCCCTTGTCATCCACCCCCCAGGCAATCAGATTGCCTGTTTCTTTTTAAACAAATCTGCACTGGAGGCAAAAAAAAAAAACCAAACAAAACAAAAAAACAACTCAAGTTAAAAAAAGGAGGGTCCAAAGTAGCAACTTAAAGCACCTGAAATGGTTCAAACATTTAACATATAGGTAAGTATGAACAGACAACCTAGGCGGGGACTTAAAAGTTAGGGAAA
>NW_010514195.1:8591-11068 GCF_000687285.1 Phaethon lepturus
GGCAATCGAATGAAAATTTGAGTCAAAATACTCATCACAGGTGCACAAGAAAAACTTGAGATGTTAGTAAGCGTCATTACGATGCTGTCTGTGCTAGGGTCGCCCAGCGTCCACGGCTGCATTCTCAGCCACAAAGCAGCATGGGATTTTGCTGTGCGTGAGTGTTCATAATTAGCAAAAAAAAAAAATTTTAACTCAAAATAAAAATTAGTTCCTACTGGGCTTGATGCAGAAGGCTTTTCAGAGTTAGGCGTTTCACACACAGAATCACTAGGTTGGAAAGGACCTTCAAGATCATCAAGTCCAACCATTAATCCAGCGCTACCGTGTCCCCTAAACCACGTCCTGAAGCGCCACATCCACACGTTTTTTGAACGCTTCCAGAGATGGTGGCTCCATCCACATTATAATCAGCTGGATTATAATTCCTTATTGAACACAGCCAGAGCACTAAGGCTGGCGATGGTGCCAGCACCCCGAGCCTGCAGGCACACAAGCATCCCCAAGGCCACCGAGCACAATGTCAGCTCCGGTGCTGGAGGTGACACTGGGAACAGGGTACCACACCTTGAATCTCCATGGCACCCCTCAGGTCTCGGTCTGTGCATTCCCAGATGGTTTTGCTCGGTGCTGTTCCTCTGCCAACCCAAAAATCTCAGAAAGGGACTTTCCATCCCTGGTTTTTGTTTCACGCAGCCCCCTCCCGTTCACAGATGTGCTCCTTCAAGAGCATCATTTACTGTGTCCACTTCACTCTCACAGTGCCAGCAAATGCATTTACTTCCCAAACCAAACACAGACATCACATCAGAAAAGCAGGATGTGAACAAAGTTACTGTGGAAACAGATATTAATCACCACCAATAATATTAATTCTGTTCTTGGAAACAGAAATAAGTGGCCCATTTTCATCAATGTTATTTTACCTAGGACTACCAAAAAAAGCAATAGTTCTGCTTTCTGGCAACTACATTTTATATTAACACATCATCCTCTCCATTCAATACCAAACAATTTTTGGAACGTTGAGAGAGTGTTAATGTTTTCTGCAAACTCTCTTTCTCCCATATTTATTAAATGGATATTTTCAGGCCTGTATAGCTGTTATAGAAAATATCTGAGCTTTGGATGCTGGAAGCATCAAGCTTGTCTCCGTTCAAAGACAATTTGGAGGCTCCTGGATACTGCAGAAACAAGTGAAGAAATCAACAGAAACCTGTTCACAAGCTGAGGGGTGAGAAAAATAGGGAGAACTTGATTTGGAAAGACATGACTATGAAATAGAAGTTAAATTGGATCATCTAAGGAAAGACATTCCACAACAGAGTCTAACATTAAAAATGTTTCTGGTTAAGGGCCCAGTGCTTACTCTGCCTTATAATTTTAATAAGATGTATCAAGTCCTAATTTTATGAGGATGTGAACTTGCGCTGAACTTCAGCCACCAAATTTCAGAAGTTTACTGTACTTAAGGGATGAGAGCTGTTTCAGCACGAGGATCCTTGGGTTTTTTCCTGGCATACAGTAGTGTATATACATGTCCGTATCCTTCCTGCTCAGTATCAAAATCAACTGTTTACCCACAGTAAATGCTAATTTATTGCCCATGCATTAGGCAAAATAAAATAGTATATTTCTGGTCATCCTAATGAAATGACTCCTCTTTAAAGACCTTTTTTAATAAAGATTTCTGAAAGTCTACTGATGCAATCTTAAAATCAATGTTTGACGGTGAATAACCACTTCAAATATTACTAAGAATATTATTTCAAAACAGATTTTGAAGTTAAGACTACTTATGTTTTGGAATTATAGAAGCGACGAGTACCTAGACGAACTTTCCTCCCCAAGAACTGTGGGTACCTCCAGGTTTTGCAGAGAAACAGGGCTGTACTTCTGCAGAAGAAAACACCACAAAATCCTTCCTTAACGAACCACCTCAGGGATGCCTTCTCATAATGTAAGTTTAGGCACAGAAATAAGCGCCGGGCACAACTGCCTCGCACCGCTATTCGGTAACTCAATGCACGCAAGAAGCCGCTAAAACCCGCCCCCGTATTGCGCAACCCAAGGCGCCGAAAGAAGCCGCTAACTAAACCCCAACGTGGCAAGGGCATCCCAAACCAGCCCCAGCAGAGCCCCAAGGGGTCCAGTAACGATGGCGCTGGGCAGCCCCCACGGGCCGGCGGCTGGGGCCAGGCGGGCAGCAGGGAGGACTAAAAGGCACAGAGAAATTCGGCACAGCTACGCACGCAGATACACAAACACCGGCGTACGTCGGTCGGTTGGCTTCGAGCCCGGGTCAGCAGGACGAAAGCACGGTTTATACACGCCAAAAGGAACTTCCACGAGCTCGCTAGGAAACGGTACCCCTTCAGCCCCCAGACCACGCCGTGAACTTTGATTTTTTGTTTCCCGACAATGCTGGAGTTCCCGCAGGTGCCCTCTCGCCGGTACCGCAGGGCGGCCGCGGGGAC